>NW_026974916.1:0-300000 GCF_030014295.1 Loxodonta africana | reverse complement strand
AATCAAGTAACCTAATAGCCTTGGAATAATTAAATTTACCATGGTCATGAGTGTTTCCTCTATGTTCAAAATAAATTCATAGAAGGTAGACAGACAGAGGGCAGACAGAAAAATCTCAAGGAACACAGAAAACATGTCACTTATGCTGAAAAATGAAGACTGATATGTAATGATATTTTTGTTCTTTGGTATGAAATAAGTAACATTACATTCCATGTGAGTTATGGGAAAATACTGATTTTACTTTCAAAATATTTTGGTAGGAAACATCTATGTATGGCCAATAACAATATAATAATGATAATAATCAATAACTTTTTAGAGCTATCTTCTTGTGCATGCATTCTCCAATGTACTTATATACATTTTATATTGTAGTTATCAAATAATCCTATAGTAGATACTATTATGTCATCTCATTTTGCACATAATGAAACTGAGGTTTAAGCATATTGCTCAAATTTATCCAACTACTAAACAGTGGCATAGGTATTCAAACTCCAGAAACCTGGCCATTAAATATGTACTTCTATGTTCAGACAACCTTCAGATGAATACAGCTACCAGTTTAAATGTTTATTATTAGATTACTCATGTAACTTTTCTGAACTTCATAATTTATACTGATTAAATGTGAAATATACATATATTTCACATTATATGAACTGTTTGTCCAGCGAATAGAATGCCTGATATGATAATATTTTCAAATACAGTTAATTTAAAATAATTTCATCTTAAATTTAAATCTACAGAAGACTTTCAAAATCATATTCATTGAATCTTGGCATCTGAGAAACATTGGAAAGCTGCCCTTAAGCTCAGGGCCTTAGCAGGTGGTTATCAAATCGCTAAAGCAGAGAATGAGCCAGATGGAAACAATTGAAAACAGTGCTCCAGTACAGCTGTCTACCAAAGTCTGAATTTTCCCAGTCTAGAAACAAGGAGAGTGGCTCATAGGAAAGTAAGTGACCTTCCCCAAATATAACACGTATTTGTGAACAAAATATGGACAGGTCTTTAGAGTTCTGACTCCTAGTCTTCATGTTATTTAAGCAACTCGTAACTTGTATGTCTATACCCAGTGTGCCCTGACCCAGGGCCGGCTTAAGTGAATGAACTTTGCATGTCATGACCTCCAGTTCAGCAGCAGCCAGAGACACAGACCTGTCCATCCACCCAATGCAGTGAGAAACGCTAACAAAGAAAATAGATTAGAAAAGGAAAATGTTTCCTTAAAAATAGAAAGTCATATGAATTTAAAAAGTAATAGGAAAACACAGCTTACCTGAACCTAATAGGAAAGTGAATACATTATTTAAAAAAAAAAAATCTACAGACACAGACTACTTTACACCTATGTTTTAGTGGCCTTTAAGAACACTGATTATCCCTCTTTTGTTTAAAAAAAAAAAAAATCACAGACTACAAATTAAAAGATGAACTATAGCAATACATTTTGTGAGTTTAATATGTTTAATATTCATGCATGCAAAGACAGTACAATGTAATATTAAATCAACAATGATCATAGATTCAAACAACTTATATACCAATAACAAGTTGTTTGATCCAAATAACATTGAAATTGTTTAAAATGGTAGCCTATTAATGAAATGCAGAACATTAATATTAAATTATTAATATCATATAAGTATCCCAAATATATGTAATATAAAATGCAAAACTTCAGTCCAAAATAACAAAAATGTCAAATATATAAAATCAACTGGAGAAGATATTCACAATGCATATAAATAACAAGTTATAAAGATATATAAATTAAATATATAATTAAATATATAAATTACAAAATACATGGGAAATTCTTTAAATTATTAAGAAAAAGCCAAACAATCTAGAAACCATGAATTAGAGATATTCACAGTTTGCAGAAGAAATCCAAGAGGTCGATGAATAGATTAAAAGAGTTTCTGCCATGTAACTTAAGTGACATGCAATTTAAATTTATTTTCACACTTACATGATTGCTGTTAATTATCGCATCTAACAGTAAAATATGTGGAGGAATTATCACACAAATTGACAGTTGACTGGAGTGTAAAAGGTGGAGATGCAATTATCTTAAACCCAAAATATTCTAGTGAAATATTTACTTGAGAAAATATTGCCACATGCACAAGGATATGGGTTATATTAACAAAAGATTGGAAAGAAGCTAAGTATTCTTAAATAAACATTATATATATATACATCTATATTTATATATATAAATTGCATATATATGATGTAATAAAATTTGGCAGTAGTTAAAAATATATTAAACTGAATATATATTTCACTCAAAATATATATGAGGGAACAAAGCATAAAAGAATGATATGCTCACTATTATAGCATATTTATATCAATTTTGAAAAATGGAACATCTACATATTTTATTGATATGAAAGTCAATGTTGGTATATACTAAGAATCAAAAAATTTTAATATGTATTAAAGGTGTGAAGATCATAGACCATTCACAAAATTTGCAATGTTTTCCAAATAAATTACAGAAAAACTAAAAAAGGATTTACTACACCACAGATTATGAATGAAGTCCAAACATAATACTGTTGGTAATCCTGAATTCACAGCTCTCTCTGACAATTTGAATTTGTGAGCAAAAGACACCACCTACCTAAGTATAATAGGTGAATCCATTTACATGTGCATCCATTCCTACCACCAAAAATACTTAGACGTAAAAGAAACGGAAGTTATAGGTTCTAGTGAAAAGAGGAGCTATTCTGAGAGTGAATGAGTACCTGTATATTTTACCTGTGGGAGATGTTGGACCTCAGGTTCCTTATATGAGAATATCATTTGGATAAGTCATAATCAATGGATTAGTTTTTGTCTTCTACTTTTAGAAGTATAAGATTATTGATGTCCAAATTTATGTGAAAATTGCATGCAATACAAATTATGTTCATTTATGAAATTATTAACTTTTTTGAATGGATAAAACCCAAACACCTGTGCTGTCAAGTCAATTCTGACCCTATAGGACAGAGTAGACCTGCCTCATTGAGCTTCCAAGGAGTGGTGGTGAGTTTGAACTGCCAACCTTTTGGTTAGCTGCCGAAAGCTTAACCACTGTGCCACCAGGGCTCCCTTAGAATGGATATATTATATATTAAATTAAAATCAGCAGCATTGTTTGAGAACATAATACATAAAAGTTTAAATGTTGAGGGGGTTCTAAACTTAATGAGATGTAGGCACCATGATCAGGAAAGCAAGTCATGATAATATAAATGATATGGCGATGGGTACAGTAGTATCTGTGGTGGCTGAAAGCCTAGTGTGTTTAGAGCACAGGCTGCATGTAAGTGTGGAATAGAGAATTTTTGCTTTTGTTTTTTCCCCATCAAACTTAGTTTTATCAGTTGTAATTTATTTGTCTTGATATTGAAGAAAATCATGTGAGAATCCATTAAGCAAATATCTAAAACACATGCAAAAGTAATAACTATAGGCATATCACCTCAATACCTACTAAAGTGCATAAATCTGAATTTCCTTCAATATAGAAATACCCAAAGTGTAAAGAACTCGGATTGCATAAGTAATATTTCTTAACACCATGAGTAAATTACGTGTGGCATACTGACAAATTATTAAAAAACAATAGAGGTGTAAGTTGTACTACTGTACATGTATGTTATCTAATTTTGTGTGAATAAAAAATAATGTATAGTAACAGCAGAGATGGATAGTACTATGCTATGGCAAAAATCTTGTTTGTAAGTGAAAGATTAAAGTAGCAATTAGCCCTCCAAGTCTGAGATTTCCCAAGTCATTTGATCAAGTTTTCATAAAGATATGTACAAGCTTCCTTTAAAAAAAATAAATAAATAAATAATTTTTTTCTTTCCTTTTAAACAAATCTTATTTCTGCATCATTTTACATCTTTCAGGCACCAGTAGAGCCATGGTCAATGCAAACGGCACCACAGGAATAAACTTCATTCTTCTAGGGCCTTTAACCACACACAGATCCACCTATTCCTGTTTGCCATGGTGCTTATGATCTTCATCACCTCACTGATGGGCAACACCCTTATGATCATTCTCATTCATGTGGACCCTCAACTCCACATGCCCATGTACTTCCTGCTTAGCCAGCTTTCTTTCATGGACGTGATGCTGGTCTCCACCATCGTTCCCAAAATGGCAGCCAACTACCTGATGGACACTAGGTCTATCTCTCCCACTGGCTGTGGAGTCCAGATCTTCCTGCTTCTCACTCTGGGAGGGAGTGAATGCTTCCTCTTAACGGCCATGTCCTATGACCGCTATGTGGCCATATGTCACCCACTGTGCTATCCCATTCTCATGAGTCAGAAGCTCTGTTTACTCGTGACGTCAGGTTCCTGGCTCCTGGGAGGGATCGATGGGCTGATGCAGGCTGGTGCCACCTTGAGCTTCCCTTACTGTCACTCACGGGAAATCAATCACTTTTTCTGTGAAGCACCATCACTGGTACGCCTTGCCTGTGCTGACACCACGATTTTTGAGTTTTTCATGTATGTCTGCTGCATTCTGATGCTCTTGATCCCTTTGTCTCTCATTTTGGCCTCATACAGCCTTATCCTGGCTGCAGTGCTCCGCCTGTGGTCAGCTGGAGCGCAGAAAAAAGCCTTTAAGACCTGCTCCTCTCACCTGGTGGTTGTGGGACTCTTCTATGGCACCATCATGTTCATCTACATGAGGCCCAAATCTAACAATTCAGAGGACCATGATAAGGTGGTCTCAGTGTTTTATACCATCTTCACACCTGTCTTGAACCCCCTTATATACAGTGTGAGAAATAAAGAAGTCAAGGGTGCCTTGAGGAGGTGGCTGGAGAGATATTTTATGTGATATCAATGCTGAGCATAATTTGCCAAAAGGGCAGCAACCAAACTGGATACAGGTTACATTTCTAAAATATTGTTTTGCTATTTTGTTCATCCCATTTAAATTCTTCTTTTTGTGTTATCAAGTTATTTTGCTCTTACTTTGCCAATCTGGCTCCACTGTTCCTATATGATTGTTTTTATATATGGTAAACTAATTAAAAATTATATTTGTCCTCCTGTCATAACTTGCAGTGGTGTTTTTACTCTGAAATTAGGGCTCTGGCAATAAGTATGAGTGACTGAGTTTCTAAATAGCATATGATACGTGCATAATTTGTATTTTTTGATAAATAATGGAAATCATTAATTTTGATGGGGATAATACCTTTTGAAAACTAAATGTAGATCCTAAATCACATAATGAAGATAAAATAAATTCAAATGAAATAAGGACCCAATGTGACCATCAAACATAAAATACGTAAGAAGACATCAAGAAATATTTGCAAAATGTTGCTGTGGGAAGATTTGTTAAAGAAACTTCCAGACAGAATATAAAAATGCTAATTGGCTTTTCATGACCTATGTTAAAACCTAAGAGTAAAGAGATGAGCTGAAGAAAAAAATATATTGTGTACAAAGGAGTCAGTACACGGTGGATTCAAAAATAAAACTTTCTTTCAGCAAAGAAGTCTCAAATTAAGAAAGGGCCTCAGGCCAAAGATCCAACACAAGTTGTGACTCTAAAATCATTTATTAAGGCTTCAGGACGATTTAAGACACTGTACCTTAAATAAACATCCAAACAGACAAAAGACCTTCTATAAATCTTGAGAGTCTTGTAGATTCTCTTTAGTTAAAAATAAATAGGACTACTAAAATGTTTTAGGGCACTGTAGTGCAGCAGAGTCACAGGAAGCCCAAGGTTGGTAGTTGTGGGTTATGCCTAATGGAGTAAATTCCAGTAAGATTCACGGAAAACTTGCAATGTTTGCAAGCATGTTTTTCTGACAGAAATACCACTAGTTTGGTCTGAGTAAGCTGATTGAGGTGACTACTCAGTTTTCTTGTGGTAGAGCAAGGGTGACTCAGAAAGCAGAGGCAAAAATCATGTAGAATAATTCCCAGAGAATCACACTGAATCTTAGTTAAGGAGCTGGCAACAATTTCTACCAGAATTTTAGAATTGCAAGTGACTGTATGCTACCCCATTCCCTATTTTAAGAAATGTCTTAAGAGTAATTGTGTTGGTGCAATTATATAATCCCCATGCTGTGACAAAGAGAGAAACGAAGACTTCTAGTGCACATCCCCAGCTGAGAGCCCGGCCAAATTCAAAGCCATTTTTTTCAGTCCTTGGTGGCACATCACGCAAGTGTATCTTTCAGCTCCCAGTTGAGCCACTTCCACTGATGTTGCATGGAGTAGAGATGAGCTGTCCCTGATGAAACCTGCTGAAATTGCAAATTCATTTGCAAAATAAATAATTGTTGTTTTAAACTGCTGTGCTTTGTGGATACACACACACACACACACATACACACATATACACACACTGGAATAGTGCTCAGGTGAATATATGTGTTACCTAAAACCCATAATAAAGATATGAACTACATTTGAATAAAAGGGGTTATAATTCTCTTTCCCTACTTCATATAATCTGGAACCATTGTTCTGAAAATAATATTTTTATCTGTTTAGAATTATTTTATATTACAGAGAAGTCTTACCACTTCGGCTTTGATTAAAGTTTTAAGATGTTCTAGAAGTGAAAAATCAAAAACAATGTGGTTGAGGAAAACCACTTAGATTTTTCCGTGAGAGGGCCAGGGGTTGCCGTCTGGGATCAGTCAACTAAGAACATGTACCTTGGGTAAGTTAGCTTCTCTGATATACAGCTATTCTGTCTATAAAAACAGCATTCCTAAAATTAAAAATATATGTATTATCAAGATTAATTTAAGTTAGTAATGTGAAAATAACATGACAGAGACTTCAGTGCCTGGAAACATGGCAGATGAGGTATCATAACCAACACACAGAGCTAGTTGAATAGATAGATAGACAGACTTGGAAACAGATTATAGGCATGTGGATCTAAGTTTTTCTTTCATGCATTAAAGAACTGCATATATATACCACAGACACACACATACACAAATAAAAACAGTAATTAGAAAAATAAGGCAGAAGGAAGTAGCTTCTTTACCAGAATATTAGTCAAAGGAAATAAAAAAACAATGCTGTATCAACTTTCATGGCTCTGTGTTTCATGGACAACAGGAGATAAACCACAAGGCCCCTAAAGGTGAGGATTCAGAAGAACTCTGAATAAACCAGGGAATGTAAGGGACAACACAATTCTGTCTGAGTTAGCTAGAAATTAACCTCCCAGCTCCTCAAGTAGGTCCAGGAAATCTGCAGAAAATTCTTTCTCAGTGAATGGCACCAAGTAGAGTGGCTGAGAACTCGGTCAAGAACTTGTAGGTCGCATAAAAAGCCCATAATTGTCTGCTGGAGAGAGAGGTCCCATGGAGCAGCATTGCGGCACTAGACATGGGAGTGAAGAAGTATTCTTGGACATCCAGCCCAATAGGTTTTCAGATGACTCCAGCCAGTATCTGATTGCAACTTCAAAATGGACATTCTAGCAGAGAACCAACCCACTCAACCCAGAATCCTGGGGAGATAATAACTTATTGTTTTAAACTGCCAAGTTTTGTGGTGTTTTGTTAGACAGCAATAGCTGTGAAGATATGAGTTAAAATATATAATACCTTTTATTGTTTGAGTAGATGAAGTTGTAATAAAATTAGTTTTTGATTAATTAAGTGTATGGTACATTGTCCTAGATTATCACTAAACATAAAGAAGTAAAGTGCATATTGTCTTAAATGACACAAAGAAATCGTGAAATGCAAAAAAATAATCAATCCAAAGAAGACAGGAATGAGATGAAGGGGGGACACAGAGAAGATAAGTAACTAAAAATCACTACATTGAATAATATAAAGTTTTTTTAATTTAAAATAAAAAAACTAATAAGCTGAAAAACATAAGTTTTTCAGCAAATGTAAATAGACTAAATATTCCAAGCAAAGAATCTAGACTGGAGAAAACCTTTTCGTATTTTAATTGTTGTTGTTAGGTTCCTTCATGTGGGTTCCTACTCAGAGCGACCCTATGTGCATCATAATGAAGCACTGCCCCATTTTGCCCCAACCTAACTATCATTTCTATGTTTGAGCCCATTATTGCGGCCACTGTGTTAATCCCTCATTTTTGCTGACCCTCTACTTCACCAAGCATGATGTCCTTCTCCAGGGACTGGTTCCTCCTTATAATATGTCCAAATTACATGGGACGAAATCTCGCCATCCTCGCTTCTAAGGAGCATTCTTGCTGTACTTCTTCCAAGACAAATTTGACCATTCTTTTGACAGTCCATTTTATATTCAATATTTTCCACCAACACCGTGATTCTAAGGCATCGATTCTTCTTTGGTCTTCCTTACTCGTTGTCCATCTTTCACATGCAGAAGTGGCAAAAGGCAACTGAAAATACAATGGCTTGGGTCAGGTGCACCTTAGTCCTCAAAGCGACATTTTTGCTTTTTAACACTTTAAAGAGGGCTTTTGCAGCCAATTTGCCAAATGCAATACATCCTTTGATTTTTTGACCGCTGCTTCCACTGCAGTTAATTGTAGATCAAAGTAAAATTAAATCCTTGACAACGTCAGTATTTTCTCCATTTATCACGATGTTGGTTACTGGTCCAGTTTTGAGGATTTTTGTTTTCTTTATTTTGAGGTGTAATTCATACTGAAGGCTGACGTCTTTGATCTTCATCAGCAAGTGCTTCAAGTCCTCTTTACTTTCAACAGGCAAGGCTGTGTGTTCTGCATATTGCAGGTTGTTAATGAGTTTTTCTCTAATCCTGATGCTGCCTTCTTCATATAGTCCATCTCAGATCATTTGCTCAGCATACAAATTGAATAAGTATGGTGAAAGGATACAATCCTGATGCACATCTTTTCTGATTTCAAACTAAGCAGTGTCCCATTGTTGTGTTCCAGTTACTGCCTCTTGGTCTATGTAGAGAATCCGCATGAGCAAAATTAAGTGTCCTGGAATTCCCACTCTTTGCAATGTTATCCAAAATTTGTTATGATCTACTCAGTCAAATGCCTTTGAATAGTCAATAATTAACACAGAAAGATCTTTCTGTTCCACAGTCAGCCCCTGGCCTTGTTCTGACTGATGATATTGAGCTTTTCCTTTGTCTCTTTCCATAGATGTAGTCGTTTTGACTTCTGTGTATTCCATCTGGCGAGGGCCATGTGCATAGTTGCCGTTTATGTTGGTGAAAAAAAGGTATTTGCAATGAGGAAGTCATTGGTCTCGCAAAACTCTATCATTCAATCTCCGGCATTGTTTCTATCACCAAGGCCATATTTTCCGACTACCAATTGTTCTTCTTTGTTTCCAACTTTCACATTCTAATCACCAGTAATTACCAATGCATCCTGATTGCACGTTCAATCAATTTCAGACTACAGAAGCTGAAAAAAATCTTCAATTTCTTCAACTTTGTTCTTAGTGGTTGCTGTGTAAATTTAACTGGTCTTCCTTATAGGCCTATGGATATTATCCTATCACTGACAGCACTGTACTTCAGGATAGACCTCGAATTGTTCTTTTTGACGATAAACGTAACACCATTCCTCTTCAAGTTGTCATTTCCGTCATAGTAGGCTATGTGTTCTCCAATTCAAAATGGCCAATACCAGTCCATTTCAGCTCACTAATGCCTAGGATATCGATGCTTATGTGTTCCATTTCGTTTTTAAAGATTTCCAATTTTCCTAGATTCATACTTGGTATATTTCAGGTTCCAAGCATTAGTGGTATTTTCAATTGCCTCATATGCATGTGAAAGATGGACAATGAATAAGGAAGACTGAAGAAGAATAGATGCCTTTGAATTGTGGTGTTGGCAAAGAATATTTAATATACCAAAAGAACAAACAAATCTGTCTTGGAAGTAGTACAGCCAGAATGCTCCTTAGAAGCCAGGATGGTGATACTGCATCTAACATACTTTGGCCATGTTGTCAGAAGAGATCAGTCCCTGGAGAAGGACATCATGCCTGGTAAAGTACAGGGTCAGCTTTTAAAAGAGGAAGACCCTCAATGAGATGGATTGACACAGTGTCTGCAACTATGGGCTCAAGCATAACAACGATTGTAAGTATGGCATGGGAGCGGACAGTGTTTCTTTCTGTGGTACATAGGATCGCTATGAGTCGGAAGCAACTCCACTGCACCTAATAACAACAACAATAAACATCTTTCTGGTATTCTCAGCTTCTAGCCAAGATCCACCGGACATCAGCAATTATATCCCTCCTTCTGTGTCATTTTCTTTATTTTTTTTCTTTCAAATCAGGATTTTTTTATTTTAATATTTATTTAACCACAACTTATTTTTAAAAAAGAAAAGAAAGGGAACATATATCTGTGTACCCAAAGCCTAGCACACAGAGCACATGTTTCTTGTAGATCAGAGTCATTATACATGGTTGTCTGCCCGATGGATCAGAATCAAGTCATACAGAAATACAGCTGTATATGGCTTCAGTATGTCATATCTTCTTTGACAAGACAAGTGATGGAACTTACCATTGTGCCAGTTGGGTAGTGCTCACATAGTTCATCTGAAGAGTTAGTGTTTCTTACTCTTTGGTCTGCCATCCCAGTGATCCAAATCTTTCTTCATTATAATACCCTGATTCCATTATCCTTTGAAATCCTTCCACTGGCTATATACTTACATATTCAAATTTATCTCTCTAGGTTTATAGTCTCAGTCTTCCTCAATACATTTAATCAATTAATATATAAAAACAGAACCACCGTGGCCAGAAATAGAACTGAAGTTAATGTAACAGTGGTTAAGAATTTCAGCCTAGGTTTACATTCCTACCCATTACTATCCACAGGACTCTGGATGTGATAATAGCACCTACTTCATGGGGTTAATACGGGCATGGAATGAGCAATGTATGAAAAGTACTTGGTACTGTTCCTGACAGTGCACAATAAATGTTGTAATTATAATTAACAATGCACATGTTATAATTGTTATTATGTGATAGCAATGATGGAAATAACAGTAATTCCCAAATATTATCAGGTAGATATTTTGATTTTTCTCTTTTTTTTTTTAATTATGCTTTAGATGAAGGTTTACAGAGCAAATTAATATCTCCTTAGGCAATAAATACACATACTGTTTTGTGACATTGGTTGCCAACCCTACACCATGTCAACATTCTACCCTTGTCAACCTGGGGTTCCCCATTATCAGCTTTCCTGTTCCCTCCAGCCTTCTCATCCTTGCCCCTGGGTTGGTGTGCCCATTTAGTCTTGATTTGTTTTACGGGTCTGTCTAAATTTTGGCTGAAGGGTGAACCTTCGGAGTGACTTCAGTACTGATTTAAAAGGACACTTAGGGGCCATACTCTCGAGGTTTCTCCAGTCTCTGTCAGACCAGTAAGTATGGTCTTTTTTTGTAAGTTATAGTTTTGTTCTGCATTTTTCTCCAGTTCTGTCCTGGACCCTCCTCTATTGTGATCCTTGTCAGAGCAGTCGTTGGTGGTAGCTGGGCACCATCTAGTTATGCTGGACTCAGTCTGGTGGAGGCTGTGGTAGTTGCGGCCCATTAGTTTCCACATCCTTTTCTGAATCGGCTTGAATTTCTGGCAGTTTCCTGTTGATGTACTGCTGCAGCCATTTTTTAATTATCTTCAGCAAAATTTTACTTGAGTGAAATTTTAAGGAGGCATATTTAAATATAAAGACAAAGAATATATGAAATTTAAAAGGTCAAAAAGATACATAAGACAAATATTAATTAAAAGGAAATATGGTTTAGCTATAAAATATTAAACAAAGCAGATTTTAAGAAAAAAAACTCTAGATATGAAGATGCTCACACACACCACATAAGACAGGCTCTATGTTTTTTTGGATTATTAGCTTGGAGTCCTGGTGGTGCAGTGGTTAAAAGCTGACACTTATCAAAAGGTTGGCAGTTCAAATCCACCAGCTGCTCCTTGAAAACCCTACAAGGCAGTTCTGCTTCGCCCTATAGGGTTGCTATGAGTTGTAATTGACTCAACATGATTGGTTTTTATTTTTTCATATTAGCCAGCATGTTTTGTAATGCACCTTGGTTTTCAGATACTTTCACTGACTTTATTTGACTCTATACCAAGGAGAACTACATTTCCCAAGATCCTTTGCCAGCATATTTCTTGTAGGAAATCACAATGTAAGACTGTCAGAAGATTAGAAAGGCTATAGGACAGAAGTCAGCAAATTTCTCCTTCTCTCTTTCCCCACTTCAACTATAGTTCCTGGAAGTAACCGTGGCTCGCCATGATTTCACTTTGAATAAATAGCCACTCTCTTCATGGTTTCAAATATTGTCTGCTGGTCCTCACCTTGGTTCTGGGTTCTGCATGAGGGCCCCACCCATGGGGTCCTGGCAGCCATCTTGTCCTGCTGTTTGACAGTTTTCTGGGTGTTGGAAGCAACATACTGATGGGAGTCTCTAAGTTGATTCAGCTTCCCTTGTTTGGTTCCTTGATTCCTTCATCTCCTATTGAAGTACTTATCTGAATTCTGTTCTCTCTTTTGAAATAGCTAGTGATCTCTCTCCTGATAACTGATTTTTAGATGAGGAAATTAGGCTTAGAAAAAAGTTTTTGAAAGAGACAACCTACTGGAGACATTTTCTTCTCATGATGATGGAAGAAACAATAGAGAAATATGAAAATATAATATCGCTGAAACTCTAGGCTTGGAAGTGGTATACAGACACTTTCAGCCACATGCTATTGAGCAAAGTTTATCAAATCACTAGGTTAACGCGTGATGGAGTGAAGAAGTGTGCTCCTCATGTGATCAGCAGAAGGCAGTAAATACTTGTCAAATGATAGTCTCTTTATCACAGACTCCAAACACCATGGGCAGAAAGTTAGTTGAAAAAACTCTTTAGCAACCATAAGAGTATATTCCACAATTATCATAGCAGATAGGAAACCCTGGTGGCGTAGTGGTTAAGTGCTATGGCTGTTAACCAAAAGGTTGGCGGTTCGAGTCCACCAGGCGCTCCTTGGAAACTCTATGGGGCAGTTGTACTCTGTCCTATAGGGTCGCTATGAGGCAGAATCGACTCAACAGCAGTGGGTTTTTTGGGGTTTTGCATCATGGCAGATAAGGCAATATGAATCTTTTAAAAAGCATATCTCAGAGAGAAGATCCAGGGGCTATGCTATCAAAAAAATGAATGTGAAAACTACTCCAAGGAGGCAGAAAAGTGGCCTTATCAGTGACTATTCCTCATCAGAAATATAGTGGGCCTTTAAATGTCTGCCTAATGGAATTTCAGAATTTCTGGGGACCCACGATTCCTGTGGATATCTCATTCTTTCTTTCCTAATACCAGTGGTTATTTCCGTTATCCTGTCCCTGTCCAACCAAGACATGCTGGATATTTGGATAACTGGGAAATTTAGATAATTCACAGGTCATCAGATAAAAGATGGACCTTATTGGTGACTGCTTATCACCAAGAGATCCTGGGCTTTGAGCTTATTCCATGACTGAACGGGACATTTGGTTGTCTCCTTTGGAGAGGAGTTGGGACCCAGAAGGGTGAACTACTTGATTAGGAATGTGGGTTAATCATCTGATCTTCATCCTTCCTGGCTCAAGTTTAGATTGCACTTCCCTTTTCTCTGAAGTTAGGTGTGGACTGTGAAACATTAGTGCAAGTGACATGCGTAACCCATGGCAAGAATTTAGAGCCAGCGAGTGAAATTCCATGTTCTTTCCATCTTCCATAAATTGCTGTTGCTTCACAATGAGGGAAGCACCATCAGCCTGTGTCCCTGAGGGAGGACAAATCCCAAGATAACATGCAGCGTGATCCAGAAATCCACTATTGTGGTTTTATGATAGAGATTTTTTTTTAATCACTGGTGTTATACTACAGCATAAACTAGAATATTATAACTAATTGCCCACATTCTAGACAAAAATTCATGTTTGGGATTCCACTCATCTAAAATTAACAAAATCTTGTCATTCCAGTGAGAAATTTGGGAATGTAGCTAAGTACACAGAGGGTAAAATTTCAGTGTTGAAGGGGAATTAGATTTGTGTATAAGTGGTAAAGACCAATGTTAAAATAATTTGGTAGTTTTTAAAATTTTTTTCTAACAAAATAAGACATAGACTCTGAAGTAACCCAATCTTCAAAAATACTGATATAGGATAGATGGAAATTACATAGGGGAATACAAAATAAATTCTTTTGTTCTTCTCATATTTTATAGAATAATCTCAGAAATTATACTTTCCATTAAGATTTCCGCCATTTTATTTTCATATCAAAAATATTTGAAAGGTAAAAATAAATATATCCTTCCAGCTTTCAAAAATAATCACTGAGTGTATCACAATAAACTGTTCTCTTAATTTGTTTTATTTCTGGGAGTATGCAATAAAATTGCCAAGGAAAACAATAAGGCATCAGCCAATATACTGGATTATGCAATGCTGAGTATATTCCTCAGCCTCCCTCAGAGGGTGCACATGACCCCTTCCCTCATGAAAGTTGTTCTCACTTGTAAATTACTTTCACAGAAAAACAAATATTTCTAATGCTAAGAAAACGTGGCTGTAGGCATCAGATGATAGTGGGTAAAAAAAAAAAAAGTGGGTAGAGCATCAAAAATCAGAAAAAAAGTATTTCCTTTTTATTAGATGAAATAAATTTCTAAATGTTCACCATCACTACTCATTTTTCTTTTGGTATCTGGAGACCATAAACATCATTATTCATGGCACCATGACCTGCACGGTGACTAATAAATGATAAGTGTTTGATAACCTAATTGTTGACCTAAATAATATGTAAATTGATGGCTATATTTTCTTTTTTTATGTAGCATAAAGTAAGTTCCCTAAAACCCGTTGCCATCGAGTGGGTTCTGACTCCGACCAACCCTATACGACACAGTAGAACTGCGCCATAGGGTTTCCAAGGAGTACCTGGTGGATTTGAACTGCTAACCTTTTGGTTTGCAGCTGTAGCTCTTAACCGCTATGTTACCAGGGTTTCCAAAGTGAATCCAGGGTCTTATATCAAAACTTGCTACTACATTCTGTAAATTGTATTTCCAGGCTTGGAGTGGATAAGAAAAGAAATTTAAACATGGACTCATTGAGAAAAAATGTATATATATATATATATATATATATATATATAGTCCAATCAAATGAATTATTTGCAAGGGAAAAAGAATTAATATTTTGTTATAAAAGCTATGATTGGCAATAAATTTACTTTAAGTGAAATCATAATAGCAAGAAATAAAATTGTTCTAAATTGAAATTTTTAAGCTTATTTTAAAAATCATAAACAGAGTGAGGGTAATGGGGAAGTTATGGTATATGGAAGCTTTTCAGAAGTAAATATTTAGCAAATGTGTATGGATAACAATTCTTTTTTTTAACATTAAGTATTCTTTTTATTGCGCTTTAAGTGAAAGTTTACAATTCTAGTAAGTTTCTCATACAAAAACTTATACACACATGGTTAAGGTGATCCTAGTTGCTCTCCCTACAATGTGACAGCACTCTCCTTCTTTCTCCCCTGTGTATTTCCTGTGTCCATTCATCCAGTTCCTGTCCCCCTCTGCCTTCTCATCTTGCCTCCAGAGAGCTTTACCCACACAGTCACAATGTGTCTACTTGAGCTAAGAAGCACAATCCTCACCAGTTTGATTTTATGTCTTATAGTCCAGTCTAACCTTTGTCTGCAGAAGTGGCTTCAGAATGGTTTTAGTTTTGGGCTAACAGAGAGTCCAAGGGCCATGACCTCTGGAGCCCTTCCAGTGTTCAGTCAGACCATTTTAGCCTGGTCTCTTTTACTAGAATTTGAGGTCTGCATTCCACTTTTCTCCTGCTCCATCAGAGATTCTCTGTTGTGTTCCCTTAGAGTGCGGTCATTGGTGGTAACCGGGCACCATCTAGTTCTTCCAGTCTCAGGCTGTTAGAGTCTCTGGTTTAAGTGGCACTTTCTGTCTCTTGGGCTCATGTTTCCTTGAGTCCTTGGTGTTCTTCATTCTCCTTTGCTCCAGGCAGATTGAGATCAATTGATGCATCTTACATGGCCGCTTGCTAACTTTCAAGACCCCAGACACCACTCATCAAAGTGGGATGTGGAATACTTTCTTAATACGATTTGTTACGTCAGTTGACCTAGATGTCCCCTGAACCATGGTCCCCAGACCCCCACTCTTGCTACCGTGTCCCTCGAAGTGTTTCGTTGTATTCAGGAAACTGCTTAGCTTTTGGATTAGTCCAGTTGTGCTGACTTCCCCTGTATGGTGTTGTCCTTCCCTTCACCTAAAATAATTCTTGTCTACTCTGTAATTAGTGAATATCCCTCTTCCTCCTTCCCCATTCTCGTAATCATCAAAGAATGTTTTCTTCTGTGTTGAAACCTTTTCCTGAGTTCTTATAATAGTGGTCTCAAGCAATATTTGTCCTGCGACTGACTAATTTCAATCAGCATAATGCCTTCCAGATTCCTACATGTTATGAGATGTTTCATGGATTCATTGTTTTTCTCTATTGTTGCATCGTATTCCATTGTGTGAATATACCATAATTTGTTTATCCATTTATCCATTGGTGGGCACCTTGATTGTTTCCATCTCTTTGCTATTGTAACAGTGCTGCAGTGAACATGGGTGTGCATATATCTATTCTTGTAGGGCTCTTATTTCTCTACACTATATTCCAAGGACTGGGATTGCTGGATCGTATGGCACTCCTATCTTTTTAAGGAAACGCCAAATCGATTTCCTAAGTGGTTGTGCCATTTTACATTCCCACCAGCAATGTATAAGTGTTCCAGTCTCTCCACAACCTCTCCAACATTTATCATTTTGTGTTTTTTAGATTAGAGCCAGCTTCGTTGTGGTAAGATGGTATCTGATTGTAGTTTTGATTTGCATTTCTCTAAAGGCTATTGATCATGAGCGTTTCCTAACGTAGCTGTTAGCCGCCTGAACGTCTTATTTGGTGAAGTTTCTGTTCATACCCTTTGCCCATTTTTTAATTGGTTTATTTGTCTTTTTGTTGTTGAAGTTTGGCAGTATCTTGTAGATTTTAAAGATTTAGACACTGATCGGATTTGTTGTAGCCAAATTTTTTTTCCCAGTCTATAGGTAGTCTTTTTACTCTTTTGGTGAGGCCTTTGGATGAGGTAAGTGTTTCATTTTTAGAAGCTCCCAGTTATCGACTTTACCTTCCAGTGTTTGTGCATTGCTGGCAATGTTTTGTATACTGTTTATGCTATGTTTGAGGGCTACTAGAGTTCTTCCTATTTTTTCTTCCATGATCTTTATCATTTTAGATTTTATATTTAGGTCTTTGATCCATTTTGAGTTAGTTTTTCTGCATGGTGTGAGAGGTATGGGTCTTGTTTCATTTTTTTGCAGATGGGTATCCAGTTATTCCAGCACCATTTGTTAAAGAGACTGTCTTTTCTCCATTTAATGGACTTTGGGCCTTTGTTAAATACAAGCTGCTCATACGTGGATGAATTTATGTCTCAATTCTCAATTCTGTTCCATTGGTCTATGTACCTGCTGTTGTGCCAGTACCAGGCTGTTTTGACTACCCTGGTGTTGTAATATGTACTAAAATCAGGTAGTGTGAGGCCTCCCACTTTGTTCTAATTTTTCAGTACTGTTTTACTTATCTAGGGCCTCTTCCCTTTCCATATGAACTTGGTGATTTGTTTCTCCATCTCATTAAAAAATGCCATTGGAGTTTGGATCAGGCTTGCATTTATCTATAGATTGCTTGGAGTAGAATAAACATTTTCACAATCTTGAGTCTTCCCATTGAAGAACAAGGTATGTTTTTTCACTTACGTAGGTCTCTTTCGGTTTCTTGCAGTAGTGTCTCATAGTTTTCTTTGTATAGGTCTTTTATGTCTCTGGTTAGATATGTTCCTAAGTATTTAATCTTCTTGGGGCTATTGTAAATGGTATTCATTTCATGATTTCCTCTTCGACTTTCTATTTGCTCATATAGAGGAATCCAACTGGTTTTTGCATGTTTATCTTGTATCCTGATACTTTGCTGAAATCTTCTATTAGTTCCAGTAGTTTTCTTGTGGATTCTTTAGGGTTTTCCGTGTATAAAATCATATCATCTGCAAATAGAGATAGTTTATTTCTTCCTTACCAATTTGGATGCTTTTTTTTTTTTTTCCCTAGACTAATTGCTCTGGCTAGGACCTCCAGAACAATGTTGAATAAAAGTGATGATAAAGGGCATCCTTGTCTGGTTCACATTCTCAAGGGGAATGATTTCAGACTCACTCCATTTAGGGTGCTGTTGGCTGTTGGCTTTACATAAATGTCCTTTATTATGTGGAGGAATTTTCCTTCTACTCCTATTTTGCTGAGAGTCTTTATCATGAATGGATGTTGGACTTTGTCAAATGCCTTTTCTGCATCAACCCATAAGACCATGTGGTTCTTGTCTTTTATTTATATGATGGATTACATTGATTGTTTTTCAAATGTTAAACCATCCCAGCATACCTAGTATGAATCCTACTTGGTCAAGGTGAATTACTTTTTCAATATGTTGTTGGCTAGAATTTTGCTGAGGGTTTTTGTGTCTAAGTTCATGGGGAATATCGGTCTCTAATTTTCTTTTTTTGTGGTGTCTTCACCTGGATTTGTTATGATGGTTATGCTGGCTTCATAGAATGAGATTGGGAGTATTCCATCCTTTTGTATGTTCTGAAATACCTTTAGTAGTAGTGGTGTTAACACTTCTCTGAAAGTTTGGTAGAATTCTCCAGTGAAGTCATCAGGGCCAGGGCTTTAATTTATTGGGAATTTTTAATTATCTTTTCAATTTCTTCTTTTGTTATAGGTTTATTTAGCTGTTCTACATCTGCTTGTGTTAGATTAGGTAGGTAGTGTGTTTCTAGAAATTTATCCAATTCTTCTAGGTTTTCAAATTTGTTGGAGTACAATTTTTCATAATATTCTGTTATGATTCTTTTAATTTCAGTTGGGTCTGTTGTAATATTGCCGATCTCATTTCTTATTCGGGTTATTTGCTTTCTCTCCTATTTTTCTTTTGTCCATTTGGCCAATGGTTTATCGATTTTGTTCATCTTTTCATAGAACCAGCTGTTGGTCTTGTTAACTCTTTCAATTGTTTTTCTTTTCTCTATTTCATTTAATTCTGCTCTAATTTTTATTATTTTGTTTCTACTGGTACCCTAGGACTTCTTTTGCTGCTTTCTTTCTATTTCTTTGAGTTGTAGGGATAATTCTTTGATTTTGGCCTTTCCTTCTTTTGGATGTGTGCATTTATTGCTATAAATTGACCTCTGAGCACTGTTTTGCTGTGTCCCACAGGTCCTGGTAGGAAGTGTTTTCATTCTCATTTGATTCTACGAATTTCTTTATTCCACCCTTAATTTCTTCTATAACCCAGTAGTATTTCAGCAAGGTGTTGTTCAGTTTCTGTGCGTTTGGGTTTTTTTTCACTTGCTTTATGTTATTGGTTTCTACTTTTATGGCTTTATGGTCAGAAAAGATGCTTTGAAATATTTTGATGTTTTGGATTCTGTTAAGACTTGCTTTATGACCTAATATGTGGTCTATTCTGGAGAACGTTCCATGTGCATTGGAAAAGAAAATATGCTTGTCTGCCGTTGGGTGGGGTGTTCTGTATGTGCCTATGAGATCAAGTTGGTTGATTGCGGCATTTAGACTTTCACTGTCTTTATTTAGCTTCTTTCTGGATGTTCTGTCCTTCACCAAAAGTAGTGTGTTGGAGCCTCCTACTATTATTGTAGAGCTGCCCATCTCTATTTTCAGTGCTTTTAGAGTTCATTTTATGTATTTTGGAGCCCTGTCATTGGCTGCACAAAAGAGTCCTTCCTTATCCTTTGTGGTAGATTTTACTTTAAAGTCTATTTTGTTAGAAATTAATATTGCCACTCTTCTTTTTTTTGGTTGTTGTTTGTTTGGTATCTCTTTTCCATCCTTTGAGTTTTAGTTTGTTTGTATCTTTATGTCTAAGGTATGTCTCTTGTAGGCAACATATAGGCAGATCTTGTTTTTTTAATCCATTCTGCCACTCTCTGTCTCTTTATTGGTGCATTTAGTACATTTACATTCAGCGTAATTATGTCTAGGTATGAGTTTAGTGCTGTCATTTTGATACCTTTTTTTTTTGGTTGTTGACAGTTTCTTTTTTCCACTGAATTTTCTGTGCTGAGTAATTTTTCTTTATGTATTATCTTTTCCTCTTTTCCAGTGTTGTTGCTTTTGTTTTTGCTGTCTTCATGTTTTTCTTTTTTATTATTATTTTGATGTGCAGGATTGTTATTTTCCTTTGTGATTACCTTGATAAATTTACCCCTATTTTCATACTCCGTATGAAAGATCTATGACTATATCTTTTAGTTCTTCTTTTTTGAGTTAATGTTGTCATCTTTTACTTCATGATGTCTGTTTCCCTGTTCTGAGCATTTTAGCTTTGATTTAGTTTTGTGATTTCTCTGTCTTGAATGATATCTGGTTTCCCTGTCCTCTGTTCTTGTCTTGGATTGTTATCTGATGTTATTGAGTTTCTAACTGGAGGATTTCCTTTAGAATTTCTTGTAATTTTGGTTTGGTTTTGGCAATGTCCCTCAACTTCTGTTTATCTGGAAATGCCATAATTCACCTTCATATTTTTATCTGAGACAGTTTTGCTGGATATATAATTCTCGGCTGGCAATTATTTTCCCTTTGTCTTTATATATGTCCTCCCATTGCCTTCTTGCCTGCATGGTTTCTGCTGAGTAGTCCGAGATTAGTCTTACTGACTGTCCTTCACAGGTGACTTTTTGTTTATCCCTAGCTGCTCTTAAAATTCTCTTTATCTTTGGTTTTGGCAAGATTGACTATAATATGTCTTGATATCTTTCTCTTGAGATCTACCTTCTGTGGGGTTAGATGAGCATCTTGGAAAGATATCTCGTCTTTCATGATATCTGGGAGGTTTTCTGCCAACAAATTTTCCACAATTTTCTCTGTATTTTCTGTTTTTCCTCCCTGTTCTGGTACTCTGATTACTTGTAGGCTATTTCTCTTGATAGAGTCCCACATGATTCTTAGGGTTTCTTCATTTCTTAAAATTCTTTTATCTGATTTTTCTTTCAATATATTGGTGCCAAGTATTTTATTTTCAGTCTCACTAATTCTGACTTCACTTTCCTGAATTCTGCTCCTTTGACTTTCTACTGAGTTGTCTAATTCTGAAATTTTATTGTTGATCTTCTGAGTTTCTGACTGCTGTGTCTCTAAGGATTCTTGAAGCCTATTAAATTTTTCGTTATTCTCTTGAATAACCTTCTTAATTCCCTCAACTGCTTTATCTGTGTGTTCCTTGGCTTGTTCTGCATTTTGCCTGAGCTCTTTTTTTTCTTTCCTGATATCTTGAAGAGTTCTGTATATTATTATTTTGTATTCTATCTCTGGTAATTCTAGGAATATATCTTCATCTGGAAGATTCCTCAATTCTTTGCTTTGGAAGCTTGCTGACATGATCATTGTCTGCTTCTTTATGTGATTTGATATTGACTGTTGTCTCTGTATGTTTGCATACTGTGTCCTAGCTTCTTGCTTTGTTTTGTTTTGAAATACTTAATAGGCTGCTCAAATTAGTTGGTTTGATTAATGGAGCCTTTGAAGCTCTAACGTCCTGTCACCAGATGGCTAGAGCTGTTATCAGATATATGAGCCTAGAAGTCCATTCAGTTTTCTTGTAAGGATTCAGCTCAGATTTCCAGGTAGTTAGTCACCAAGTGTGTGGTGTAGGCTCTCACCTACTGTCTTTGAGGAGCAGTGGTGATTGGTATATGCACAGGTCTCTTGTTGCATCAGGTGGTCACACTCTGAGCAAGGTAGGGGGTTGACAACCTTTCCCTGAGTGTTTGTGAGGAAGACATGTCCCTGTTCTCTAGAGTGCACAAGTGGGTGGGCTCTGCAGCCATACCATTGACACCCGATACTTTTAACTGTAAGGACTGGGAGACACCACTTATCCTTGTACCCCTGACATGGGTGGCTAGGTGGTGCAGGTGGAGCCACCAGTCCTCAGGCCCCTGATTTGGGTAGGTGAGGACCCTGCTTAATAGAGCAGTGTCAAGCATCAAGAACCCACCTCGCCACTGCACAGCTGAAACCGTTAAAGTCAGACCTTAGGCCACACACCCTTGCACTGTAACAAGAACCCAGCTCCTGAAATGGGCCACACAGTTCTATGCAGGGGTGAAAGCCATTCAAAGTCTATGGTCCACTTGTGCCTGGAGAGGAGCTGCTTCTGCCCTGAGTTTCCAGCTTAGGAGAGCCATCAGATTATTTTTTCCCTGTTTGTTAATTTGTTTCTTCTCCAATGGCTCTGGTTGCATGCCAGGACCTATCTCAGGCCCAGGGAAATCGAATGTCACTGAAGCCAGCTTGGGGGCCTGGGACAGAGGGTGAGGGATCAGATAAATGGGGGAGAGTTCTTTTGAAAGGGGAGGTATTTGATCTGTGCAGTGAATTAAATGCTAGCACTTATGCCGAGAGCGCTGTTCTTCTCTGATTCTGGAGGCATGAGTAGACTCTGTGCCACTGGCTCTCTGTGGCTAGGGAAACCGTGTACAGAAAGCTACTGCCAGCCCTTCTGCAGTCACACCAGCAGATCAGGGATAAGGGGCGCTGGTTCCCACTGAGTTAGGTCCGGCAACTTCTTGCTGCTTCTGAACCGTATCTCCCTCCCTCTGTTGCTAAGTGCAATTTCTTAACTTTGCCTTTGATGTCCAGGGCTCCTAGCTTGTCATATATATAATCAATTTACTTGTTTTTTCAGGTCTTTGTTGTAAGAGGGACTATCAGAAGCATCTGACTACTCCACTATCTTGGCCCTGCCTGCATCTGATGCATTCTTGTCTAGCTATATTTGATAGATACTTTTCTAGGTTAGAACATAAGTTTTCCTCATGCTTTCAAAGTAGACATTATGTTCTCATGCCTGACTGATGGAAATTCACAGTCATGGGAATTCTTTCCTTTTTTTTTTTTTTTGATTCAAAAAATCCTCTTATAAAATGTAATGAAGAAAAGTATGTAAAATTGTTTATTTGCATTTTATGAATTCCTAACTTGGATTATTTCTAGCATAAATATAAATATTGAAAACAACTGCAAATATATCATCACAAAGTTTCACAATCCATATTTGCAACAATGGTTGAGGGCACCTGCTTTCCCTTGGACCATTTCTATTACTATTTTTAAGTCTTCCAATAGCTGATAAACCATTTGGAAAAATGATGAATTCCAGCTGCCATTTTAATTTAAATTTATTTTTTAGTGAAATTAGATAAATTTCCATGAATATATTTGTGCCTTCTTATCTTCTACTGGACTCTCCTGACATATATTTTGCTCATTTTTATACTTTTATGTTGATTTGAGGAGTGCTATCCTGGTGGCATAGTGGTTAAGAGCTATGACTGCCAGTCAAAAGGTCGGCAGTTTGAATCCACCAGGTGCTCCTTGGAAACCCTATGGGGCAGTTCCACTCTGTCAAAATTGACTCAATGACTTGGTTTATATGTATCATAAAGACAGGAAAGAAAGAAGAGACCAAAATGGATGTCAAAAGAGACTTCGAAACTTTCTCTAAAATATCCGGTAGCTAAAGGGAATAGAAAAAATTAAGAAGTAGAAGAGCTGAACAGAAGATTCAAAGGGCAGCTTGAAAGACAAAATAAAATATTATAATGAACTGTGCAAAGATCTGGAGCTAGAAAATCAAAAGGGAAGAAAACTCTCAGTATTTCTCAAGCCAAAAGAACTGAAGAAAAATTCAAGCTGCAAGTTGCAATATCGAAGGATTCTATGGGCAAAATATTGAACAGCTCAGGAAACATCGAGAGAAAGATGGAAGGAATACGCAGAGTCATTATACCAAAACTAATTGGCCAATGTTCAACATTTCAGGATGTAGCATATGATCAAGATCCAATGGTACTGCAGGAAGAAGTCCATGCTATGCTGAAAGGAATGGCAAAAAACAAGGGTCCAGGAACTGATAGAATACCAATTGAGATGTTTCAACAAACAAATGCAGCACTGGAAGTGCTCACTTGTCTATGCCAAGAAATTTGGAAGAGAGCTACCTGGCCAACCAACTGGAAGAGAGCCAATATATATGCCTATTCCCAAGAAAGGAGGTCCAATCAAATGCAGAAATTCTTGAACAATATCATTAATATCACATACAAGCAAAATTTTGCTGAAGATCATTCAAAAGTGGCTGTAGCAGTGTATTGACAGGGAACTGCCAGAAGTTCAAGATGAATTCAGGAGAGGATATGGAATGAGGGATATCATTGCTGATGTCAGATGGATCCTGGGTGAAAGCAGAGAATACCAGAAAGATGTTTACCTGTGTTTTATTGACTATGCAAAGACATTCGACTGTGTGGATCATAACCAATACGGATAACATAGCAAAGAATGGGAATTTAGAGCACTTAATTTTGCTTATGAGAAACTTGGACATAGATCAAGAGGCAATCGTTCCAACAGAACAAGGGGATACTTCATGGTTTAAAGTTAAGAAAGATGTGCATCAGGTTTGTATCTTTTCACCATACTTCTTCAATCTGTACGCTGACCAGGTAACCTGAGAAGCCAGACTGTATAGAAGAATTTGGCATCAGGATTAGAGGAAGACTCATTAACAACCTGTGATATGCAGATGACAAGACGATGCTTACTGAAAGTGAAGAGGACTTGAAGTACTTAGTGATAAAGATCTAAAACCACAGCCTTCATTATAGATTACACCTCAACATAAAGAGAACAGAAATCCTCACAACCAGACCACTAAGAAACGTCATGATAAAAGGAGAAAATATTGAACTTGTCAAGGATTTCATTTTACTTGGAGTGACAATCAAAGCAGCATTCAAGAAATCAAATGACGTGTTACTTTAGGCAAATCTGCTGCAGAAGACTTCCTTAAAGTGTTAAAAAGCAAAGTTGTCACTTTAAGGACTACGGAGTGCCTGATCCAAGCCATGGTGTTTTCAACTGCCTTATATGTGTGTGAAAGCTGGACAAGGAGTAAGGAAGATCAAAGAAGAGTTGGTGCCTTTGAATAATGGTTTTAGTGAAGAATATTTAATGTACCGTGGACTGCCAAAAGTAGAAAAAAAATCTGTCTTGGAAGAAGTACAGCAAGAATATCCTACTGAGCAGTTACATCTCTCTTATAGGGTTGCTGTAAGTTGGAATCAACTCAATAACAATGGGTTTCATTTGGTTTAAGTGGAGTTCAAGGAAAAAATGTTTTATATAAATATCACCAAATACATTTCCTAAATATAAATTGATAATTTAGATTTAGGATATGTATAAATTTTGTTGCATTTTTTATTTATGAGAAAATAAAATTTGTAACTCTTCAGGGTTATACTTTATCTATATTAATGGGGTGCCAATTATACTTTCTGAGCATTCTTTTTAGTTCATATGATTTTTCAGTTGAGTCTAATAGTGTTTCAGATTGATTATATCATACGTAAATACCATTCGTTTTTGCTAGCTTTTCAAAGGTAAGATATTTTTGGTTCCAGTGTTGTTTGCCATGATATCCAGGTCTACAATTTCCAAGAAAAATGTTGAGTATTTGATCCTTAATGTTTGATTGTAACATTGATGGAAAACATTAACAGTGTTTTATTTTCCATTTAAACTATGTATGCATTTTATCATATTACAGATTTTTTTCTGCCTCTTCTAGACTATCAAAAAAAAAATTAGTATGTTTGTATTTAGTGTTCTATGGGAATTTGCATTATTTTTTACCAAAAATGTGTATCCCCCACTTATGTGATGTCAGGGTTTTTCTCTAATTTGGAGTCATCATTGACTTCTCTCTTTCTCTAACATCTTATATACAACACTTTCTGTTGGTTGTATCTTCAGAATAGATTCCATATCTGCCCACTTCTAAATTACTCCCTTGCCAACACCCTGGGCCTGGCTGCCATTACAGCTTGCTCAGACACTGCAAGGGCCTCCTAACTGCTCTCCCAACCTTCAATTTTTCCGTCTAGAGTCTAATCAGACAACAACCAGGGAGAAGTTCTTAAAACATTACTCAGGTGACATGTCTCTCTGATCAAATCTTTTCAAAGATTTTAAATAAATCCAAGTCCTTTAGGCTGCCATGATAGTCTTTTGGACATATCTCTCACCTCACTACAGAGCACCCCTCTCTCCCTTGATTTCTGTTGTGCATTCTCCTTGTTTTGTTTCATTGCCTCCAGGCCTTTGGACTGGGGTTGGTTCTCTCTCCTAGCATTTTTTTCTTTTTTTTGCATATTTTCCTGTTGGTTGTCTCTCCCCTTTCTTTCAGATCTCTGCTCAGATACCACTCTTAAGAAAGGACTTTGCTGACCAACTAATTTAACCTATAAATTAACATTCTACTTCAATGCCTTGCTCATTTTGTAAGCATTAGCATTACTTTGAATTTTACTGTATCTCTATTTGTATATGCATTTTTTGTGTATTTCTACATTGGAATGTAAGTTTCTGATGGGCAGAGATTTGTTTGATGGTTTACTTCTGTTTCTATGGGACCTGAAACAGCAGTTGACAAACAATATGCACTTACTTAATATTTTTTAATGAATGGATTATTGTACTGGTCCTATTGTAGGGCCATCTTAGGAATTTTGTAATTACAAATATATGTTTAAAATACAGTATCTTTTTTATCTACTGACAGCATTCATTTTCTGGGATTTGATTTATGGTATTAAATAATATGCATAAGTGAGGCTTGTCCAACTTTATATTTTTGTTCTTTTTATCAAATGTTTCAGTGATAATGCCGTAAATATTCATGATATATTGATAACAATTTCTGATAACAATTAAGTAGCAACTACAATATACCAAGCAGTGTTCTACACATTTTGTTTATAATAAGTCACTTAACTTTCACAGGGAGTCCCTAGTTGCACTAAAAAAAAAAAAAATTTTTTTTTTTTTTTTTTTTGCTGTTAACCAAAATATTTGTGGCTTCAGTCTGCCCAGAGGCACCTCAGAAGAAAGACCTAGTGATCTACCTCCAAAAGGTCACAGCAATTGAAAGCCCTACAGAGTATGGGTTTGCCATGAGATGAAATCAGTTGGATGGCAACTAGTTAATCCTCACAACATCAAAACCTATTACTTCTATTGAATCTGTTACTGTTGTTACTGCCATTGTACAGATGACAAAGTTGAGGCTCAGAGAGGTTAAGTAACTTATTCTTGGTCATGCAACTAGAATTCGTATGATTATTATTAATCACACGGTTTTGTTCTATTTTATATTCTCCATTGTCTAAACAGAAGCATCGCAAAAGGGGGGCAGAGGAGGGCACATGCCCCAGGGTCCAAGTCCAAGGGTGCAGCAGACAAGGTACAGAATACTTTTAGGCACCACAAATATGAAAGCCAGACAAGAGGGGGAAGACATTTCTGCTGACTCATCAACATCTATTCATCTTGAAATTTGGGATAGGGAAAGGCTGAACTTAGAGATTGCCCCTGGAAACTCCTTACCCTCACTATGCCCTGTGTCTGTAATATATTACAAAGTATAAGAATTGCAAGTTTCTTGCTATTTTGATAAAAGTAACATAAAAATTATATGACAGTGATTTGCTTTGGATTTTAATGGTTCAGTAGCTTTCTAGTTTAGGTATTTTCTATTCAGTGTTTTTTTGGTATTTTATTGATTATATTTTGTTAATGTATATCTGTGAACAGACTTACACGCATGTATATGAACACACACATGCATACACACACTCCTACACTCATGAACACACATATCCACTCAAGGATTTCACGGATAAAATTATAATATTGACATGAAGGTAGGTCTCAATAATTCTTGAGATATAGAAAGTTAATGGTTAAGAAGACTAAATTCCATCAATACTGTTTATATATTCTACGCAAATCTAATAAAAATCACAACAAAATTTGTAAAGAAAATGACAAACTAATTCTAAAACTTACGTAGGTATGTAAAGGCCCAATAGTAGCTAGAGTAGTACTAAAAAATAAGTAACAGCCCCTACCAGATACCTGACATTTTGTAATAAATGAACAGTGCTGTGTCCTTATTTAAATAAACAGACTTCTCATTTGACTAAATCGTTTATGTCATTGTTTAATTTCTATCTCTATGTTTACAACTACCAAATTTATATCTCCAAATAGAATCTCTTCCCTGAAATCTATGGTTGAATATCAACTTCCAAGTTAATCTCTCCATGAGGATATATGTTAAGTATTCAAAGTTGACGTATTTGAAGTTGAAAGGTTGATTAGGCTCTCCAAGATATTTTCCTGCTCAGTCTTCATCCTATCAATAAATGATGCCTTTATTCAACCAAAGCTTTAGTAGCATCCCTGACTCCACTGTTCTCTCAAAGAATGCATTGTTCAGCATTTGCTCATTGTCTTCAGGATTTTGCTACTTTTGCTATTTTCCATACTTGATGGTTCAAGTCATCATACTTACTCACCTGTACTTTTGTAATATCTACCTAAATTGTCTTACTGTGCCCATCTTTGTACCATAAAGCACATGGAATAATCCATTTAAAGTATGTTAGATTTTATTAAGGTTCTATTCAATTTTACAAAAACCTGAGTTGAATGGAAAGCTTTTAAAATTAAACTCAAGGCCCAACTCCACCTGGCCTCCATTGTTGTGTGCTCCTCAATTCCTATTACATCACTGGGCTCTTTCATTGTATTACAGCTATATTTTGCTGAGGTTTCTTCTTTGGATACTAACTCATCTCTTATTTCAGGGCTTTAGCCAGTTCATTTGCTTTGAGCAGTTTGCTTCTAGAAATGATAGAGAGACTTCATCCCTGAACCAGTTACTATCTTGTCCTTTACCCTACTTTTTTAATTTTTCTTCAGAGAGCAAGGCACCATCTAACTATATATGTAATTATGTGTATCTATTTCTGTCTACTACTAGAAAAAGAATTGATGCATGCAAACTCCAGTGTTGATGAAGAATATTGACTATACCATAGACTCCCAATAGAATGAATGTTTACTCATGCAGTCTTAGAAGAAATACAACCAAAATGTACCTTAGAAATTAGGACGGTGTTTTAGTCATCTAATGCTGCTATATCAGAAATACCACAGGAGGATGGCTTTAACAAAGAAAAATTTATTCTGTCACTGTCTAGTAGGCTACAAGTCCAAATTCAGGTTGTCGGCTCCAGGGGAAGGCTTTCTCTCTCTGTCTGCTCTGGAGAAATGCCCTTGTCATCAATCTTCCCTTGGTCTGGGAGCATCTCAGTGCAGGAATCTCAGATCCAAAGGACATGCTCTGCTCCAGCACTCCTTTCTTGGTGGTATGAGGCCCCCATGTCTCTCTTCTCACTTCTCTTTTTTGTATCTCAAAAGAGATCCACTTAAGACACTACCTGATCTTATAGATTTCATCAACATAACTTCTGCTAATACATTTTATTACATCATAGTGATAGGGTGTACAACACTTAGCGAAACCACATCAGATCGTAAAATGATAGGCAATCATAGAATCGGACAAGGGAATCATGACCTAGGCAAGTTGACAGATATTTTGGGGGGGACACGATTCAATCCATGACAGCTGGTGAGACTTCAAATTGCTGACTTTGGACATGTCATCAGGAAAAACCAATTGCTAGGAAAAGGTACCATGTTTGGTAAAGTAGAGAGCCAACCAAAATGGGGGAAACCCTCAGTGAGACGGAATAACCCAATAGCTGCAACAATGGACTCAAAATACCAAAGATCATGAAGATGTTACAGGACATGGCAATCTTTCATTTTATTATGCATAAAGTCACCGTAACTCGGAACCAACTTGATGGCAGCTAACAACAACTAGAATGCATATACTTTGACATCCTGCTTTGGTATCTGAAAAAAATATTTGTGTCCAGAAAGTATTTCTTGGATGAGTGAATGCAACTTGTGTAGATTAGATTATTAGTCACCAAATATTGACATTATTCCCCTGCTTGCCCCCCCACACACAGACCTACACTGTCTCCATGGGAGGAGTATATTTCCTGACCCATTGACACTAGTCTTGGCCATGTTACTTGGTTAATGCAATGTGGATATGAGTGTGAGTGTGGTGTTTCCCAGCCTAGTCTGTAAGAGACTTCTCCTCTGAAAGCTTGAAGTCCTACCATGAGATGAACTTGCCTCAAGTGTCTGCCGCCCCTTCAACTTGTCCAAGGAAATTAAGAGATGCATGGAAACAACCTGAACTCAAAACCTAGCTGATCTGTAGAGTTGCATGAAATACTTTTTATTACATGTCACTAAGATTTTGTGGTTGTCTTTTATGCATCATTATTGTAGTAAAATTCTGACTAATATCCCAACCCAGTGCCTTCGAGTCAATTCCATGACTAATATAGGAACATGATATGGAAGCCAAATACAGACCTAATGGTATATGAAGTATATGATTAATTCACTATACCTAGAAACAAGGGAAAGGGTTATCCTTGGTGCATCCTGAGTAGCGGGGTATTTCTCATCTCTTCCACATCAGGATTTGCCATATGACTTGCTGGGCAAATGGAATATGAGTGAAGTGAAAGATTCCGCATTCAAACAGAAGAATTAAGTGCCATTTACCTGGTTCCATCCATATTCCTATGCATTTGCCATGATAGTGACTAACATAAGAGCCGCTAACCAGAAATGAAATAGGAAAGATGATAATACAGAGCAGATTTGCACTTGACTCACACCCAAGAGGTATTATAAATGAGAAATATCCCCATATTTTAAGTCAATGGAACTTGTGGATTGTCAATCAACTAGGATAGAGTTCAAGCCCAGTTCCAAGGATATAACCCAACCATTTCACCAATAACAGTAATCCCATTTGTCGTGATTATTTCTGGAGCATGAATTAAACCAGATGTTGTCTAATTAGGTCAACTGTTTATTTATTCTAGAAGGGGTTCATGCACCTGTAATTATTATACAAGTTTGAACTCAGGTTTTTTTTTTTTTTAACCCAGTTAACACAAATTTTAACTGATTTAGTGATAATGCAAAAAAAGTGCTGCTGCTGATGATAATGGTGATGATATACACCCGTCCCAACCCATATGTATTTTATATAATTAATACTGACAGGAGCTTGGGTGAAATTTTGACTTGCTCTACAAGCATGACTAGAAACCAGTGAGCTATCACAGGTGTCTCCTATGAACAATAGGCATATTGGTTTTGACAGACCCTAAACCAAAGATGTCCCTATAATAGCTGACTTGAATATCATATTTTTAATACCATTAGGTGACCATTTATATATTTTTATAACTGGTCCTTATTAATGGTAAGATAAACGGGACATTAATAGATTTGAATATCAGTATAACAACAGAGAACTGCAAAAAATTCAAGCCAGATTCAGAAGAGGGAGTGGAACCAGGGATATCATTGCTGATGTCAGATGGATCCTGGCTGAAAGCAGAGAATACCAGAAGGATGTTTACTTGTGTTTTACTGGCTATGCAAAGGCATTCGACTATATGTGTGGATCATAACAAATTATGGATAACATTGTGAAGAATGGGAATTCCAGAACACATAATTGTGTTATCAGGAATCTGTACATGGATCAAGAGGCAATTGTTCAGACAGAACATGGGGAGACTGAGTAGTTTACCGTGAAGAAAGGTGAATGTCAGGGTTGTGTCCTTTCACCATACCTATTCAATCTCTATGCTGAGCAAATAATCTGAGGAACTGGACTGTATGAAGAAGAATGAGGTATCAGAATTGGAGGAAGACTCATTACAGCCTGCATTATGCAGATGACACAACCTTGCTTGCTGAAAGTGAAGAGGATTTGAAGCATTTACTGAGGAAAATCAAAGACTACAGCCTTCATTATGGATTACACTTCAACACAAAAAAACAAAAATCCTCACAACTGGACCAATAAGCCAAACCACGATAAACAGAGAAAAGATTGAAGTTGTCAAGGATTTCATTTTACTTGGATCCACAATCAATACCATAGCAGCAGCAATCAAGAAATCAAAAGATGCTATTTCCAGAGGCAGAGCCAAGGTGGCAGAATAGACAGGCGCTTCCAGCGAGCTCTCTTTACAACAAACACCTGAAAAAAACAAGTGAAACAAGTATATTTATGACAAGCTAGGAGCCCTGAGTATCAAAGGCAAGCTTAGAAAAAGAACTGAGGGGCAGGGGGAGGAAGAGATGGTTCAGAAGTGGAGAGGAGTTACCAGACCTGAATCATGGGGAGCCCTTAGGCCCCATTCCCAGGAGCTGCAGTGGCGGGTTGGTACTAGTGTTCGGCCACAGTTTCCTCAGGGAGAAGCAGCCAGCCATACAGCCTACTCAGACCTCTGGAACCAGAGAAGAATGGCGCTCTCAGCAAAAGCTAATTACCTGCATATATTTCACTGCACCCCCCACTCTGCCCCCCCGCCCCCCCCACTCCCAAGATGGCTTCAGTGGCTGACTTCCCTGGGCCTGAGATAGGTCCTGTTGAGAGCCTAGACCTATCCTCATGGGCTTTGAGAAGGAATAAATTTGCAATTGGGGAAAAACATAATTTACCAGCTCCATTAACTGGGGAAGCTCAGGACAGAAGCAGCTCCTGATCAGACATAAACGGTCTGTGGACTTTGACAACCTTTCCCCTCTGCATGGACCTGTCTGGGCCTATTTCAGGAGAATAGGCCCCTGTTGGCAAACACTAACTATTTCAGCTGCGTGGTGGAGAGGTGGGTGTTTGATGTTTGACATTGCTTTGCCTATTAAACAGGGTCCTCACCTACCCATATCAGGGGCCTAAAGACAGATGGCTCCACTCAGGTCACCCAGCCACCCACAAAAGGGGTCCGAGGATAACTGGTACTTCTCAGTCCTTACAACCAAAAATATTGGGTGCCCGTGGTCTGTCTGAAGAACCCACCCAACTGTACACTCTAGGGAATAGGGGCACACTTTCCTCAGAGACACTTGGGGGATGATTCTCAGCCCCCTGCCTTGTTCAGAGTATGACCATCTGCTACAACCAGATACAGGTACCTGCACCAATCACCCCTGCCCCTCTAAGGGTGTGGGACACAGCCTGCACCACACACTTGATGATCAGCTACCTAGACACCTGAGCCGAATTCATACAAGAAAACTGAATGCACTCCTAGACTGATCTACCTGATAACAGCTCTAACCATCTGGTGAGAGGACATCTGAGCTCCAAAAGTGAAAATAATCAAGTTAGCTCACTCAAGCAACCATCTGGGCATATCAAAACAAAACAAAGCAAGAAGCTATGACACAGTAAGCAAACATAAAATAAACTAATGCAATAACTTATAGATGGCTCAAAAAAAACAGTCAATTTCATGTCACATAAAGAAACAGACCATAATTACCTCAACAAACTCTCAAAACAAAGAATCAAGGGATCTTCTGCATTCCTGGAATTACCAGAGGCAGAAAACAAAACATTAATATGCAGAACCTTTCAAGACATCAAGAAGGAAATAAGGCAATGTGCAGAACAAGCCAAGGAACATACAGATAAAGCAATTGAAAAAATTAAAAAGATTATTCAGGAACATAATGAAAAATTTCATAAGCTGGAAAAATCCATAGACAGACAGCAATCAGAAATTCTGAAAATTAACAATAAAATTAAAGAAATAGACAACTCAATAGAAAGCCAGAGAAGCAGATTTGAGCAAATGGAAGGCAGAATTTCTGAACTTGAAGATAAAGCACTTGGCACTCATATGTTTGAAGAAAAATCAGATAAAAGAATTTTTAAAAAATGAAGAAAGCTTAAGAATCATGGCAGACTGTATCAAGGGAAATAACCTACGAATGATTGGAGTATCAGAACAGGGAGGGATAACACAAAATACAGAGAAAATTGTTGAAGATTTTTTAGCAGAAAACTTCCTTGATATCATGAAAGAGGAGAAGATATCTATCCAAGATACTCATCTAACTGAACATGAGGCAGATGTCAAAAGAAAGTCTCCAAGACAGATTATACTTGAACTTGCCAAAACCAAAGATAAAGAAAGAATTTTAAGAGCAGCTAGGGATAAAGGAAAAGTCACCTAGAAAGGAGAGCCAATAAGAATAAGCTTGGACTACTAGGCAGAAACCACACAGGCAAGAAGGCAATGGGATGACATATAAAAAGTTGAAGGAAAAAATTGCCAGCCAAGAGTCATATATCCAGCAAAAATGTCTCTCAAATATAAAGGTGAAATTAAGACATTTCCAGGTAAACAGAAGTTTAGAGAATTCATAAACACCAATGCAAAACTACAAGAAACACTAAAGGGAGTTCTTTGGCTAGAAAATTGATAATATCAGGTATCAACCCAAGACTAGAACACTGGGCAGAGCAACCAGAAGTCAACCCAGATAGGGAAATCCAAAAAAACAAAGCAAGATTATTAAAAAAAAAAAAACCCTCAAAACAGGGTAACAGCAATGTTATCATAGAAAAGAAGACAACATTAGAATAATAAAGAGGGAGTAAGAAATGTTATCATACACCTTCCATATGGAGTGGAAAATACGGCAATACAAAGAAATAAAAGTTACATTTAAATTTAGAAAAATAGGGGTAAATAATAAGGTAACCACAAAGGAGACAAGCTACCCTACTCATTAAAAAAAAAAAAAATAGAGACTCAGCAGAAACAAAATCAACAACAACAGATATGAGGAAAGGACAATATATAAAGAAAATCTACTCAGCACATAAAATCAAGTGAGAAAAAGAAACTGTCAATACACAAAAAAAGACATCAAAATGATAGCACTAAATTCACACCTATCCATAATTACTCTGAATGTAAATGGACTAAATGCACCAATAAAGAGTCAGAGAGTCTCAGACTGGATAAAGAAACACGATCTGTCTATATGCTGCCTACAAGAGACACACCTTAGACTTAGAGACACAAACTAAAACTCAAAGGATGGAAAAAAATATATCAAGCAAACAATAAGCAAAAAAGAGCAGGAGTAGCAATATTAATTTCTGACAAAATAGGCTTTAAAGTTAAATCCATCAGAAAAGATAAGGAAGGACACTATATAATGATTAAAGAGACAATACACCAAGAAGCTATAACCATATTAAATATTTACACACCCAATGACAGGGCTGCAAGATACATAAAACAAACTCTATCAGCATTGAATAGTGAGATAGATAGCTCCACAATAATACTGGGATACTTCAACACACCACTTTCGCTGAAGAACAGGGTATCCAGAAAGAAGCTCAGTAAAGACACGGAAGATCTAAATGCCACAATCAACTAACATGACCTCATAGACATATACAGAACACTCCACCCAACAGCAACCAACTAAACTTTCTTTTCTAGTGCACATGGAACATTCTATAGAATAGACCACATATTAGGTCATAAAGCAAGCCTTAGCAGAATCCAAAACACTGAAATATTACAAAGCATTTTCTCTGACCAGAAGGCCATAAAAGTGGAACTCAATAACAGGAAAAGCAGGAAAAAGAAATCAAACACTAACTAAACAATACCCTGCTCAAAAAAGATTGGATTATAGAAGACATTAAAAAAAAAAATAAGGATGGAATAAAGAAATTCATAGAATCCAATAAGATGAAAACACTTCCTAACAGAACCCTTGGGACACAGCAAAAGCGGTGCTCAGAGGCCAATTTATATCAATAAATGCACACATACAAAAAGAAAAAATGGCCAAAATGAAAGAATTATCTCTACAACTTGAAGAAATAGAAACAGAGCAACAAAAAAAAAAAACTCACAGACACTAGAAGAAAACAAATAATAAAAATTAGAGCAGAACTAAATGAAATAGAAAACAGAAAAACAATTGAAAGAATTAATAAGACCAAAAGCTAGTTTTTTTGAAAAAAATCAACAAAATTGATAAACTACTGGCCAAACTGACAAAAGAAAAACAGGAGAGGAAGCAAATAACCCGAATAAGAAATGAGATGGGCGATATTACAACACACCCAACTGAAATTAAAAGAGTCATATCAGATTACTCTGAAAAATTGTACTCTAACAATTTGAAAACCTAGAAGAAATGGATGAATTCCTAGAAACACATTACCTACTTAAACTAACACAAACAGAGGTAGTACAACTAAATAGAGCCATAACAAAAGACGAAGCGAAAAGGGTAATCAAAAAACTGCCCCCCCCCCAAAAAAAAAAAAGCTCTGGCCCGGACAGTTTCACTGAAGAGTTCTACCAAACTTTCAGAGAAGGGATAACACCACTACTACTACAGGTATTTCAGGGAACAGAAAAGGACAGAATACTCCCAAACTCATTCTATGAAGCCACCGTATCCCTGATACCAAAACCACATAAAGACATCACACACACACAAAAAATTACAGACCTATATCCCTCATGAACTTAGATGCCAAAATCCTCAACAAAACTCTAGCCAATAGAGTTCAACAACATATAAAAAAAAAATAATTCACCATGACCAAGTGGGATTCATACCACGTATACAGGAATGTTTCAACATTAGAAAAACCATTAATGTAATCCATCATATAAATAAAACAAAAGACAAGAATCACATGATTTCATCAATTGATGCAGAAAAGGCATTTGACAAAGTTCAACACCATTCATGACAAAAACTCTCAGCAAAATAGGAATACAAGGAAAATTCCTCAACATAATAAAGGGCATTGATACAAAACCGATAGCCAACATCATCCTAAATGGAGAGAGCCTGAAAGTATTCCCCTTGAGATAGGGAACCAGACAAGGATGCCCTTTATCACCACTCTTATTGAACACTGTGCTGGAGGTCCTACCCGTAGCAATTAGGCTAAATAAAGACATAAAGGGCATCCAGATTGGCAAGGAAAAAGTAAAAGTATCTCTATTTGCAGATGACATGATCTTATACACAGAAAACCCTAAGGAATCCTCCAGAAAACTACTGAAACTAATAGAAGAGTTCAGCAGAGTATCGGGATACAAGACAAACATACAAAAATCAGTTGGATTCCTCTACACCAAGAAAAAGAACATCGAAGAGGAAATCACCAAATCAATACCATTTACAATAGCCCCAAAGAAGATAAAATACTTAGGAATACATCTTACCAGAGATGTAAAATACCTAAACATAGAAAACTAGAAGACACTACTGCAAGAAACCAAAAGAAACCTACCTATGTGGAAAAACATACGTTGCTCATGGATAGGAAGACTTAACATTATAAAAATGTCTATTCTACCAAAGGCAATCTATAGATTTAATGCAATTCCGAGCCAAATTCCAACTTTTTAAAAATAATTTGTATTGTGCTTTAAGTGAAAGTTTACAAATCAAGTCAGTCTCTCACATATAAACTTATAATATCCGCCTTACTACACAATGAGACAGCCCGCTCCCTCCTTCCAGTCTCTTTTTTGGTGACCATTTTGTAAGCTTCTAACCGTCCCATCTTCCCTCCAAACAGGAGATGCCAACATAGTCTCAGGTGTCCACCTGATACAAGTAGCTCACTCCTCATCATCTCTCTCTCCAATCCATTGTCCAGTCCAATCCATGTCTAATGAGTCCAATGACATTTTTTAATGATAAGTAAAGCACTACTGGAAAAGAAGAATAAAGTGGGAGGCCTCACCCTACCTGATTTTAGAACATATTATAACATTTGGCCACAGTAGTCAAAACAGCCTGGTACTCCTACAACAACAGATTCATAGACCAATGGAACAGATTTGAGAATCCAGACATAAATCCATCCACATATGGGCAGTTGATATTTGACTAAGGCACCAAAACAGTTAAATAGGGAAAAGACAGTTTTTTTTTTTTTTTTAACAAATGATGCTGGCATAACTGGATATCCATCTGCAAAAAAAATCAAACAAGACCCATACCTCACCCCATGCACAAAAACAAACTCAAAATGGATCAGAGACCTAAATATAAAATCTAAAATGATAAAGATCATGGAAGAAAAAATAGGGACACTGTTCGGAGCCCTAATACATGGCATAAAGAGTATATGAAACATTATTAATAATGCAGAAGAAAAACCAGGTAACTGGGAGCTCCTAAAAATCAAACACCTATGCTCATCCAAAGACTTCACCAAAAGAGTTAAAAGATTACCCAGACTGAGGAAAAGTTTTTAGGTATGACATTTCCAATCAGTGCCTGATCCCTAGAATCTACATGATACTGCAAAAATTCAACTACAAAAAGACAAATAACACAATTAAAAAATTGTCAAAAGATATGAACAGACACCTCACTAAAGAAGACATTCAGGTAGCTAACAGATACATGAGGAAATATTCATGGTCGTTAGCCATTAGAGAAATGCAGATCAAAACTACAATGACATTTCATCTCACTCCAGCAAGGCTGGCATTAATCCAAAAAACACAAAACAAGAAATGTTGGGGAAGTTGTGGAGAGATTGGAACACTTACACACGGTTGGTGGGACTGTAAAATGGTACAACCACTTTTGAAATCAATTTGGCGTTTCCTTAAAAAGCTACAAATAGAACTACCATAAGATCCAGCAATCCCACTCCTTGGAATATATCCTAGAGAAATAAGAACTTTTACAGGAACAGATATATGCACCCTTCTGTTCATTGCAGCACTGTTTAGAATAGCAAAAAGATGGAAGCAACCAAGGTGCCCATCAATGAATGAATGAATAAATAAACTATGGTATATTCACATGACAGAATACTGCGCATTGATAAAGAACAGTGATGAATCTGTGAAACATTTCATAACATGGAGGAACCTGGAAGGCATTATGTTGAGTGAAATTAGTTACAACAGAATAAGTATTGTATAAGACCACTACTATAAGAACTAAGAAATAGTTTAAACAGAGAAGAAAATATTCTTTGATGGTTAAGAGAGATGGGAGGGAGAGAGGGAAGGAGAGGGATATTCACTAATTAGGTAGTAGATAAGAACTACTTTAGGTGATGGGAAAGACAACACACAATACAGGGGAGGTCAGCACAACTGGACTAAACCAAAAGCAAAGAAGTTTTCTGAATAAACTGAACGCTTCGAAAGCCAGAGTAGCCGGGGCAGGGGTTTGGGGACCATGGTTTCAAGGGAAATCTAAGTCAATTGGCATTATAAAATCTATTAAGAAAGCATTCTGCATCCCACTTTGGAGATTGGCATCTGGAGTCTTCGGCCCTAGCAAGCGGCCATCTAAGATGCATCAATTGGTCTCAGTCCACCTGGATCAAAGGAGAATGTAGAACACCAAGGACACAAGGTCATTAAGAGCCCAAGAGACAGAAAGGGCCACATAAACCAGAGACTACATCAGCCTGAGACCAGAAGAACTAGATGGTGCCCAGCTACAACTGATGACTGCCCTGACAGGGAACACAGAGAACCCCTGAGGGAGCAGGAGAGCAGTGGGATGCAGACTCCAAATTCTCGTAAAAAGACCAGACTTAATGGTCTGACTGAGACTAGAAGGACCCTGGTGGTCATGGCCCCCAGACCTTCTGTTGGCCCAGGACAGGAACCAACTCTTCAGACAGGGATTAGACTGGACAATAGGTTGGAGAGGGATGCTGGTGAGGAGTGAGCTTCTTGGATCAGGTGGGCACTTGAGACTGTGTTGGCATCTCCTGTCTGGAGGGAAGAGGAGAGGGTAGAGAGGGTTAGAAGCTGGAGGAATGGACATGAAAAGAGAGAGTGGAGGGAGGGAGTAGGCTGTCTCATTAGGGGAAGAGCAATTGGGAGTATGTAACAAGGTGTATATAAGTTTTTGTGTGAGAGACTGACTTGATTTGTAAACTTTCGCTTAAAGCACAACAAAAATTAAAAAAAAAAAAAAGAAAGAAATCAAAAGACGCATTGCATTGGGCAAATCTGCTGCAAAGGACTTCTTTAAAGTGTTGAAAAGCAAATATGTCACCTTGAAGACTAAGGTGTGCCTGACCCAAGGCATTGTGTTTTCAATCGCCCAATATGCATGTGAAAACTGGACAATGAATAAGGAAGACCAAAAAAGAATTGATGCCTTTGAATTGTGGCGTTGGCAAAGAATATTGAATGCACTGCCAAGAGAAGGAACAAATCTGTCTTGGAAGAAGTACAACCAGAATGCTCCTTAGAAGCAAGGATGGCGAGACTGTGTCTTACATACTTTGGACATGTTGTCAGGAAAGATCAGCTCCTGGAGAAGGACATCATGCTTGGTAAAGTACAGGATCAGCGGAAAAAAAGGAAGACCCTCAAAGAGAGAGATTGACACAGTGGGTGCGACAATGGGCTCCAGGATAGTAACGATTTTAAGAATGGTACAGGACCAGGCAGTGTTTTGTCCTGTGATACATAGGTTGGCTATGAGTCAGAACAGACTTGATGGCACCTAACAACAACAATCAATTTGAAAATGATACCTTCAGGTTTTTTTTACTCCAATTTACTGAACGCTCTGTAATTCTGGTTGACTCATAGTGCCACAGTATTTCAAATTTATTTTCCTAACTTTTTTCAGATTCTTCGAAATCATCCTACTGAGTGATTTGGATAACTTTTATATACAACTTCCATCAACCTAGTTGCATGGTACATTCAAATATTAACACAAAAAAAAATTAGTCAACCCATTTATTTAAGTCTGATTAGAGCCACTTCATTTCTCACAAAAAGATTTAATAAATATCGAATTATTTTACAAATAGTTGTGTTGACATTTGTAAACATATTCCATTTTCTCATGCTGTACTTGAGTCATATTAAGCCCTGATATCCTCCTTCCTTTTGGGAATGTGAGAGTGGAGAGGCAATTAAGAATAATCCACAGCTGGATCCAGTCAGGCATCTCCTTTCCATGAACCCTTTCTTTATGATAAAAATCTCACATGAGATGATTCTAGATGATGTAATTATCAAGGAAGAGTAAAATTCCCATGTTTCCATATGAGGTTTCATTTCACTGAGAATTAAGTTACCTTGATTAGTGTTTATTTTCCTTGTGTTTTTTTTTTCACACACAAGCAGTTGCACCTAGAAGATATTGCTTGTTTAAGATATTTCTGTTCATTTGTTTAACTTTAAGAGTCTTCTTTGGGACCCAGTCAAGACAGCCAAATTGCATTTGGTTCTTTTTCTGGTCTTTAGGAGCCAATGATGTAACCACCAGGAAGGTAAGTAGCTATAAAAATGAATGTTTCTGCACAAATGAGTTCAAATGCATGACTGCAGGACATCAGGAATGTTCTGGATGAAATATGATGAATATGTTGTTGCTTCTAAGATTTTGTGGAAACTCTGGTGACATAGTGGTTAAGTGCTATGGCTGCTAACCAAAGGGTCAGCAGTTTGAATCTGCCAGGCGCTCCTTGGAAACTCTATGGGGCAGTTCTACTCTGTCCTTTAGGGTCGCCATGAGTAGGAATCACCTCGACGGCACTGGGTTTGGTTTGGTTTTTTGGTTCTAAGATTTTGCAGGTAAGGATAAATTTTCTTAATCTTTTTATTCCCATAAATGATTGTCTAATCAAATATACATTATTCTATTTTAAACACCATTGTAGAAGCAACCTTCTCTATGTTCCTGCTATGAACATATTTTACATTTTGTTTGATTATTACTGTTCTAGTCCTACCCTTCTGAGAACCAATCCTTTTGAAATCCTCACCTGCTCTTCATATTAGGTTTCTAACTTACTCTTCTTACATTAATAACAAAATATTAATATCTATATTTATAAATTTATCACTTCAACATGACAGTTAAATTATCTAGCCTGATGTATGGATTCAATAGATAATAAGTAACATATTTATATTTTCTTACTATTTTAAATAACTTTCACATGCCATGTGAGGCAGGCAGTGCAGGAATTATCTATATTTTAATTTCAGGAAGGTAAATTGCTTACTTAGATGCATACCCCCAATAGCATATAAACACTGAAATTCAACCTAGTGTTTGTGAATTCACAATGAAACTGAAAGGGAAACAAAAAGAGGTAGCATAGAAAGAAAGAAGAAGGGAAGGAAGGAAACGTATCTGAGCAAACTGTCTAGAAGCTTGGAGTGAGTAAAGAAGGCAGGTAGAAGAAATAGCAATATTTGTTAGTATTGGCTTTGTTTCATCCATTGTCAGAAGTAAGTTTCATACGTATGTATATATATATATACATATATATATATGTGTATATATATATATGTATATTCTTTCCAGATGAGGGTCATCATCCCATTTTGTGGGTGAGTAAATCAAGGCTACGGAAAGTAAAGAAGCATACTTAAAGTCATCAGCCAATTAAGGGCAGAGTGGAATTACAAATACAAATCTGCGTAATTAAAAAGCCAACATTGTATCAATGATATTTCCCTTAACGTTATAATGGCTCCCACTTTATACTTACAATGTAAGCATTGCTGGACAGTATAAAATACCTATTTGATTCCTGAGTTTCCTATACAAAAAAGTAATGATGAAAGTGGTGAGAAATTTAAAGTATTGAACACTACAAACACTCTGGGCTGTACCATACATAATACGACATGAACAATTGACTTCGTTCCCCAAAAGTAAAAGATAAGAAATATTAGACAGTAAAGATAATTTAAATCTATTAGCCAGCAAAACATGTGAAAATAGTAGCCCAACCACTCCTGACTGTCTACTGTGTTAGTATCATAATCACTATTCAGAGACTGATGCTGAGTTTGTGCCATTGAGAATGGGTGAAAACAGGGGCACCAACTGGTCTCAAAGGCATTTAAACCCCTACTGAGAACTGGAGCTAATCATTTGATCTTACTTATTTGGAATTTATTATAATTTTTGATCAATTTACATTTAAAATTTTAAACATTACATAATTCTCTTTGACATATTTCATGCACTAAATATATAGCTGGAATATAAGCTTATCAATTTATCTGACTTATTACAAGAAAGGAATCCTGGTGATGTAGCGGATTCCAATCTGGCTGCTAACCAAAAGGCCTACAGTTCAAATCCACCAGCCACTCCTTGGAAGCCCTTATGGGGCAGCTCTCCTCTGTCCTACAGAGTCGGTATGAGTTGGAATCAACTTGACAACAGGTTTGGTTTAGTTTTTTTTAACACAAGAAAAATCTAAATGTTAACATCATTTTTGGTGAATTTATATTTTGAAATTAAAAAGAAATGTATATATCTAAAAAAAGCATAGATAGATTGTAACCTGTTTTACAAATGTTGAAATTAAGTTTTATAGTCAGTAAGTATTGCCGATATACAGCTAGTCAATGAAGGAAGTAAAACCCAGGTAATTGAAACTTGATTCTAAATCCCATTCTGTCTCCACAAAAATGTAATTACTTTTTAATCATGCCTGAACTCTGAGTGGACAAGAATATAATAAAAGAAAAAAACAACAGCAAATAAAATGAAACACTGTTTTAAGTCTTAAGGTAGAGAAATAAGAAAGACATTTAAAAGTAAATAACAAGGCTTCAACAACAGGTAAAGAGCGCAATAAGGCAGTAAACATGTTGAGTCGACAATAGTGACCATAGTGCTATAAAAAAAAATATATATATATAGGATGTTAAAAAAAAAAAAGACTTCACAGGGACACACAGTGATCAGTATCACATAAAATGGTGGTGGGACTAGAACTTGGGTTTACAGCACTGCGAAGATTTTCACAGCTATTTAGGAAGTGGTAAAGGGAAAAGTAATGCATTCAGAATGGGAAGAGTTGTGAGCAAAGCTATGTTTATGTAATGATTTAAGCATTTTTTCTACAGCATGGGACTTGTAAAATGATTTATTGCATTAAAATAATACTTGAATGACATGGACAACTAGTTTAATTCCAATAAATCAGAAATTGCAATACCTGCTAAAGGGAAAAGCTGCTGGATGCACATTTTGAAGCATCTTGCTATTTTATTTCGGTGTCAAGATGCTCCTCTCTTTTACATAACGCTGGTAACCTCTGCTGCACTTATTTTTTATTCTTTGTTTTCTGTTTGTATCTGTCATGACAATAGATATCTATTGACTTATTCTGCTGTTTAATGTGTTATTTGTTTTTGTCTTTTTTAACCATCCGAATTATTACATTAAACATTTACCTACAAGTACACCTATAGTTATGGAACATATTTGTTGTTGAAACTTTCATGTCAAAATATTTTTTGATTCAGTATTCTCTAGCCACAACAGTCCCTCCAACTCTTTAAACCATTGGAACATCACTTTATAATTTGAAATGTAATGTTATACACATTATTACACACCTGATTGTTGTCTTAAGCCACATAAAAAAAAAACATAGTGGTGAAAAATTTATATAGAGACGATGATTTGATGAAATAGTGGTTTGCCTAATAATAAAACTTAACATTTTTGTAAGATTTTTCACTGTAATTTTCAAGGAGAGATTTGGAGCCAATTCTTTTTTTTTTTTTTTATTAAGCTTCAAGTGAACATTTACCATTCCAATCAGTCTGTCACATGTAGCTTTACATACATCTTACTCCCTTCTCCCACTTGCTCTCCCCCTATTGAGTCAGCCCTTACAGTCTCTCGTTTTGTGCCAATTTTGCCATCTTCCCTCTCTCTCTATCTTCCCATCCCCCCTCCAGCCAAGAGTTGCCAACACACTCTCCCGTGTCCACCTGATTTAATTAGCTCACTCTTCATCAGTATCTCTCTCCCCGCCACTGACCAGTCCTTTTCATGCCTGATGATTTGTCTTCGGGGATGGTTCCTGTCCTGTGCCATCAGAAGTTCTGGGGAGCATTGTCTCTGGGATTCCTCTAGTCGCAATCATACCATTAGGTGTGGTCTTTTAATGAGAATTTGGGGTCTGCATCCCATTGGTCTCCTGCTCCCTCAGGAGTTGTCTGTTGTGTTCCCTGACAGGGCAGACATCGATTGTGGCCGGGCACCAACTAGTTCTTCTGGTCTCAGGATAATGTAGGTCTCTGGTTCAAGTGGCCCTTTCTGTCTCTTGGGTTCTTAGTTGTCGTGTGACCTTGGTGTTCTTCCTTTGCCTTTGCTCCCGGTGGGTTGAGACCAATTAATGTATTTTAGATGGCTGCTTGTTGGCATTTAGGACCCCAGGTGCCACAATTCAAAGTGGGATGCAGAGTGTTTTCATAATAGAATTGTTTTGCCCATTGACTTAGAAGTCCCCTCAAACCAAGTTCCCCAGACCCCAGCCCCTGCTTCGCTGACCTATGAAGCTTTCATTTTATCTCGGAAACCTCTTTACTTTTAATCCAGTCCAATTAGGCTGACCTTCCTTGTTTTGAGTGTTGTCTTTCCCTTCACCCAAAGCAGTTCCCATCTACAGATTGATCAATAAAAAGCCCTCTCCCTCCCTCCCTCCCTCCCTCCCCCCTTTGTAACCACAAAAGTATGTGTTCTTTTCCGTTTTTTCTATTTCTCAAGATCTTATAATAGTGGTCTTATACAATATTTGTCCTTTTGCAACTGACTCATTTCGCTCAGCATAATGCCTTCCAGATTCCTCCATGTTATGAAATGTTTCAGAGATTCGTCACTGTTCTTTATCGATGCGTAGTATTCCATTGTGTGAATATACCACAATTTATTTACCCATTCATCCGTTGATGGACATCTTGGTTGCTTCCAGCTTTTTGCTATTGTAAACAGAGCTGCAATAAACATGGGTGTGCATATATCTGTTTGTGTGAAGGGTCTTGTATCTTTAGGGTATATTCCGAGGAGTGGGATTTCTGGGTTGTATGGTAGTTCTAACTGTTTAAGATAACGCCAGATGGATTTCCAAAGTGGTTGTACCATTTGACAATCCCACCAGCAGTGTATGAGAGTTCCAGTCTCTCCGCAGCCTCTCCAACATTTATTATTTTGTGTTTTTTGAATTAATGCCAGTCTAGTTGGTGTCAGATGGAATCTCATCGTAGTTTTAATTTGCATTTCTCTAATGGCTAATGATCGAGAGCATTTTCTCATGTATCTGTTGGCTGCCTGAATATCTTCCTTAGTGAAATGTGTGTTCATATCCTTTGCCCACTTCTTGATTGGGTTGTTTGTCTTTTTGTGGTTGAGTTTTGACAGAGTCATGTAGATTTTAGAGATCAGGCGCTGGTCTGAGATGTCATAGCTGAATATTCTTTCCCAGTCTGTAGGTGGTCTTTTTACTCTTTTGGTAAAGTCTTTAGATGAGCATAGGTGTTTGATTTTTAGGAGCTCCCAGTTATCTGGTTTCTCTTCATCATTTTTGGTAATGTTTTGTATTCTGTTTATGCCCTGTATTAGGGCTCCTAGGGTAGATACTATTTTTTCTTCCATGATTTTTATCGTTTTAGTCTTTATGTTTAGGTCTTTGATCCACTTGGAGTTAGTTTTTGTGCATGGTGTGAGGTATGGGTCCTGTTTCATTCTTTTGCAAATGGATATCCAGGTATGCCAGCACCATTTGTTAAAAAGACTATTATTTCCCCAATTGACTGACACTGGTCCTTTGTCAAATATCAGCTGCTCATAAATGGATGGATTTATATCTGGATTCTCAATTCTGTTCCATTGGTCTATGTGCCTGTTGTTGTACCAGTACCAGGCTGTTTTGACTACTGTAGCTATATAATAGGTTCTGAAATCAGGTAGGGTGAGGCCTCCCACTTTCTTCTTCTTTTTCAGTAATGTTTTGCTTATCTGGGGGTTCTTTCCTTTCCATATGAAATTAGTGATTTGTTTCTCTATTCCCTTAAAGTATGACATTGGTATTTGGATTGGAAGTGCGTTGTATGTATAAATGGCTTTTGGTAGAATAGACATTTTTACTATGTTAAGTCTTCCTATCCATGAGCAGGGTATGTTTTTCCATTTAAGTGTGTCCTTTTGAATTTCTTGTAGCAGAGTTTTATAGTTTTCTTTGTATAGGTCTTTTACATCCTTGGTAAGATTTATTCCTAAGTATTTTATCTTCTTGGGGGCTACTGTGAATGGTATTGATTTGGTTATTTCCTCTTCGGTGTTCTTTTTGTTGATGTAGAGGAATCCAAGTGATTTTTGTATGTTTATTTTATATCCTGAGACTCTTCCAAACTCTTCTATTAGTTTCAGTAGTTTTCTGGAGGATTTCTTAGGGTTTTCCATGTATACGATCATGTCATCTGCAAATAGTGATAGCTTTACTTCCTCCTTACCAATCTGGATACCCTTTATTTCTTTGTCTAGCCTAATTGCCCTGGCTAGGACTTCAAGTACGATGTTGAATAAGAGCGGTGATAAAGGGCATCCTTGTCTGGTTCCCGTTCTCAAGGGAAATGCTTTCAGGTCTCTCCATTTAGAGTGATATTGGCCGTTGGCTTTGCATAAATGCCCTTTATTATGTTGAGGAATTTTCCTTCAATTCCTATTTTGGTTAGAGTTTTTATCATAAATGGGTGTTGAACTTTGTCAAATGCCTTTTCTGCATCTATTGATAAGATCATGTGGTTTTTATCTTTTGTTTTGTTTATGTGATGGATTACATTAATGGTTTTTCTGATATTAAACCAGCCTTGCATACCTGGTATAAATCCCACTTGATCAGGGTGTATTATTTTTTTGATGTGTTGTTGGATTCTATTGGCTAGAATTTTGTTAAGGATTTTTGCATCTATGTTCATGAGGGATATAGGTCTAAAATTTTCTTTTTTTGTAATGTCTTTACCTGGTTTTGGTATCAGGGAGATGGTAGCTTCATAGAATGAGTTGGGTAGTATTCCGTCTTTTTCTATACTTTGAAATACCTTCAATAGTAATGGTGTTAAGTCTTCTCTGAAAGTTTGGTAGAACTCTGCAGTGAAGCCATCTGGGCCAGGACTTTTTTTTGTTGGGAGTTTTTTGATTACCGTTTCAATCTCTTTTTTTGTTATGGGTCTATTTAGTTGTTCTACTTCTGAATGTGTTAGTTTAGGTAAGTAGTATTGTTCTAAGAATTTATCCATTTCTTCTAGGTTTTCAAATTTGTTAGAGTACAGTTTTATGTAGTAATCTGATATGATTCTTTTGATTTCATTTGATTCTGTTGTGATGTGGTCCTTCTCGTTTCTTATTCGGGTTATTAGTTTCCTTTCCTGTTTTTCTTTAGTCAGTTTAGCCAATGGTTTATCAATTTTGTTAATTTTTTCAAAGAACCAGCTTTTGGCTTTGTTAATTCTTTCAATTGTTTTTCTGTTCTCTAATTCATTTAGTTCAGCTCTAATTTTTATTATTTGTTTTCTTCGGGTGCCTGATGGATTCTTTTGTTGCTCACTTTCTATTTGTTCAAGTTGTAGGGACAGTTCTCTGATTTTGGCTCTTTCTTCTTTTTGTATGTGTGCATTTATCGATATAAATTGGCCTCTGAGCACTGCTTTTGCTGTGTCCCAGAGCTTTTGATAGGAAGTATTTTCATTCTCGTTGATTTCTAAGAATTTCCTTATTCCCTCCTTGATGTCTTCTATAACCCAGTCTTTTTTCAGGAGGGTATTGTTCATTTTCCAAGTATTTGATTTCTTTTCCCTAGTTTTTCTGTTATTGATTTCTAGCTTCATTGCCTTGTGGTCTGAGAAGATGCTTTGTAATATTTTGATGTTTTGGATTCTGGAAAGATTTGTTTTATGCCCTAATATGTGGTCTATTCTAGAGAATGTTCCATGTGCGCTAGAAAAAAAAGTATATTTTGCAGCAGTTGGGTGGAGAGTTCTGTATAAGTCAATGAGGTCAAGTTGGTTGATTGTTGTAAGTAGGTCTTCCGTGTCTCTGTTGAGCTTCTTACTGGATGTCCTGTCCTTCTCCGAAAGTGGTGTGTTGAAGTCTCCTACTATATATGTGGAGGTGTCTATCTCACTTTTCAATTCTGTTAAAATTTGATTTATGTATCTTGCAGCCCTGTCATTAGGTGCGTAAATATTTAATATGGTTATGTCTTCCTGATCAATTGTCCCTTTTATCATTATATAGTGTCCTTCTTTATCCTTTGTGGTGGATTTAAATCTAAAGTCTATTTTGTCAGAAATTAATATTGCTACTCCTCTTCTTTTTTGCTTATTGTTTGCTTGATATATTTTTTTCCATCCTTTGAGTTTTAGTTTGTTTGTGTCTCTAAGTCTAAGGTGTGTCTCTTGTAGGCAGCATATAGATGGATCGTGTTTTTTTATCCGGTCCGTGACTCTCTGTCTCTTTATTGGTGCATTTAGTCCATTTACATTCAGCGTAATTATAGATAAGTAAGTTTTTAGTGCTGTCATTTTGATGCCTTTTCATGTGTGTTGTTGGCCATTTCATTTTTCCACATGCTTTTTTTTGCTGAGACGTTTTTCTTAGTAGCTTGTGAGATCCTCATTTTCATAACGTTTAACTTTGTGTTTATTGAGTCGTTACGTTTTTCTTGGCTTTTTTCTTGAGTTATGGAATTGATATTCCTTTTTGTGGTTACCTTTTTATTTACTCCTATTTTTCTAAGTAAAAACCTAACTTGTATCCTTCTATTTCGCCTTGTATCACTCTCCATCTGGCAGTTCAATGCCTCCTATATTTAGTCCCTCTTTTTGATTATTTTGATCGTTTATCTATTGATTTCCATGATTTACTGTTGTGTGTATTATTTTGTTTATTTATTTATTTTTTAGAATTAGTCTTAATTTGTTTGTTTTTGTGCTTTCCCTGTTTGAGTTGCGTTGATATCAGGACGTTCTGTTTTGTGACCTTGTATTGCGCTGGTACCTGATATTATTGGTCATCCGGCCAAACAATCTCCTTTAGCATTTCTTGCAGTCTTGGTTTAGTTTTTGCAAATTCTCTAAACTTGTGTTTATCTGTAAATATCTTAATTTCTCCTTCATATTTCAGAGAGAGTTTTGCTGGATATATGATCCTTGGTTGGCAGTTTTTCTCGTTCAGTGCTCTGTATATGTCGTCCCATTCCCTTCTTGCCTGCATGGTTTCTGCTGAGTAGTCTGAACTTATTCTTATTGATTCTCCCTTGAAGGAAACCTTTCTTTTCTCCCTGGCTGCTTTTAAAATTTTCTGTTTGTCTTTGGTTTTGGCAAGTTTGATGATGATATGTCTTGGTGTTTTTCTTTTTGGATCAGTCTTAAATGGGGTTCGATGAGCATCTTGGATAGATATCCTTTCGTCTTTCATGATGTCAGGGAAGTTTTGTGTCAGGAGTTCTTCAACTATTTTCTCTGTGTTTTCTGTCCCCCCTCCCTGTTCTGGGACTCCAATCACTCGCAAGTTATCCTTCTTGATAGAGTCCCACATGATTCTTAGGGTTTCTTCATTTTTTTTAATTCTTTTATCTGATTTTTTTTCAGCTATGTTGGTGTTGTTTCCCTGGTCCTCCAGAAGTCCCAGTCTACATTCTAATTGCTCGAGTCTGCTCCTCTGACTTTCTATTGCGTTGTCAAATTCTGTAATTTTATTGTTAATCTTTTGGATTTCTACATGCTGTCCCTCTATGGATTCTTGCAACTTGTTAATTTTTCCACTATGTTGTTGAATAATCTTTTTGAGTTCTTCAACAGTTTTATCAGTGTGTTCCTTGGCTTTTTCTGCATTTATCCTAATTTCATTTGTGATATCTTTAAGCATTCTGTAAATTAGTTTTTTATATTCTGTATCTGATAATTCCAGGATTGTATCTTCATTTGGGAAAGATTTTGATTCTTTTGTTTGGGGGGTTGGAGAAGCTGTCATGGTCTGTTTTTTTATGTGGTTTGATATGGACTGCTGTCTCCGAGCCATCACTGGGAAACTAGATTTTCCAAGTAGTCAGCTGGTGCGCTGGCTCCTAGTTCTGAAAACAGTCGCTGTCTGCCCGTATTTGTTCGTTTTCCGTCTCTAATTCTGTGCTTGTTGTTCAGAGTTCGTAGATTGTTATGTATGTGATCGATTCCCTTGTTTTTCCGAGTCTTTGTTGCAAGAGGGATCCGCGGTAGCGTCCACCTAGTCCGCCATCTTGGCCACCTTGGAGCCAATTCTTGAACAATGCTCTTGGCAGGCTGAAGAATTTTTACCTTAATAGAAGGTGAAGAGCACTTGCAAATATTGAGACAAAGCTGTCTTTCTTCCTGTGCTGAGATGAAGGTCCATGTTGCTGTATGGAACTGCATCAGGTAGAGAATTTCTAAAGGGAGCCAAGACCCACTATGCAATTTCTTCATCCTTAGAGTTAAATAACCATAAGAATATTTCCTGTACTTCAATTTATTCTTGAACATTGAATGACTGGTCAAAAAAATGAATGATATTGGCTAATATTTGTGAGAAACCTACGTGTAGAATGTTCATTATATGTACACAGAACTCTGGGTATATGGAGCAAGAAAAATATCTACAAAAAATATGAATTAATTAAGAGAATTAGATTCCGGAAACCAACAGAGAACCAATATGCACTTATGTCTTTAGTGATGTTCAATATCCAATGCCTTTATTTTTAACTGACTTGCTTACAGAGCTGTGTTTTGTTCTAGAGATCGGTGTTATGAAGGCAAGTGGCACTTGCTGAGGCACCGCAAATGCAGTCAGTGTGATTATGTGTATTCAACTGGGGATCCGTCACCAACACTGTTGGGAAACTACTGGTAAGTAAGCACTTTTATTCAACCTATTTCTGACTAAAAGAGCCAGTCCCGAAAATATACTAAAAGGTGGATGTCATGGATTGTATTATGTCCCCCCCCCGAAAAATGTGTGTATCAAGTTGGTTAGGCCATGATTCCCAGAGTTCTGTAGTTGTCCTCCATTTTGTGATTGTAATTTTATGTTAAAGAGGATTAGGGTGGGATTGTAACAAAAACATTACTAACAATGTACAAGCACCCGAAGAGAAATTAGGTAACTCCTAAAAGTCAGACACTTATGCTCATCCAAAGTCTTCACCAGGAGAGTAAACTGATTACCTACAGACTGGGAAACAGTTTTTAGCTATAACATTTCTGATCAGCATCTGATCTCTAAAATCTACATGATATTGCAAAAACTCAATAACAAAAAGACAAATAATCCATTTTAAAAATGGGCAAAGGATAGGAACAGGCGCTTCAACGAAGAAGACATTCAGGCAGGTAACAGATACATGAGGAAATGCTCACAATCATTAGCCATTAGAGAAATGTAAATCAAAACTACAATGAGATACCATCTCACTCCAGCAAGGCTGCCATTAATCCCAAATCACAAAATAATAAATGTTCGAGAGGTTGTAGAGAGACTGGAACACTTATTCACTGCTGGTGGGAATTTAAAATGGTGCAGCCACTTTGGAAATCAATCTGGCACTTCCTTAAAAAGCTAGCAATAGAACTACCATAGAATATGGCAATCCCACTCCTTGGAATATATCTTAGAGAAATGAGCCTTTATATGAACAGATATATGCACAACCATGTTCATTGCAGCACTGTTTACAATAGCAGACAGATGGAATTAACCAAGGTGCCCATCAACAGATGAATGGATAAATAAATTTTGGTACATTCACACGATGGAATACTTCACATAGATTAAGAACAATGATGAATCCGTGAAATATTTCATAGCTTGGAGGAATCTGGAGGGCATTATGCTGAGTGAAATTAGTCAGTTGCAAAAGGACGAATATTGTATGAGACCACTATTATAAGAACTCAAGAAATAGTTTAAACAGAGAAGAAAATACTCTTTGATGGTTATGAGGGTGGGGAGAAAGGGAGGGAGAAGGATATTCGCAAATTAGATAGTAGACAAGAACTATTTTAGGTGAAGGGAAAGACAACATACAATAAAGGAGAGGTCAGCATAACTGGACTAAACCAAAAGCAGTTTCCTGAATAAACCAAAAGCTCCAAAGGCCAGAGTAGCAGGGGCAACAGTTGGGGGACCATGTTTTCAGGGGACATCTAGCTCAATTGGCATAACAAAATCTATTAAGAAAACATTCTGCATCCCACTTTGGTGAGTGGCGTCTGCAGTCTTAAAAACACTATCAAGCAGCCATCTAAGATGCATCAATTGGTCTCAACCCACCTGGAACAAAGGAGAATGAAGAACACCAAAGATACAAGGTAATTATGAGTCCAAAAGACAGAAATGGCCACGTAAATCCAAGACTACATCAGCCTGAGACCGGAAGAACTAGATGGTGTCCGTCTACAACTGAAGACTGCCCCGACAGGGAACGAAACAGAGCATCCCTGACGGAGCACGAGAGCAGTGAGATGCAGACCTCAAAGTCCCATAAAAAAATCAGACTTAATGATCTGACTGACATTAGAGGAACCCTGGAGGTCACGGTCCCCAGATCTTCTGTTGGCCCAAGACTGGAACCATTCCCAAAGCCAACTCTTCAGAGAGGGATTGGACTGGATTATAGGATAGAAAATGATAGTGGTGAGGAGTGACCTTCTGGTCTCAAGTGGACACATGAGACTATGTGGGCAGCTCCCGTTTGGAGGGGAGATGAGAAGGCAGAGGGGGACAGAAAGTGGCTGAATGGACACGGGGAATACAGGGCTGAGAGAAGGAGTGTGCTGTCTCATTAGTGGGAGAGGAACTAGGAGCACATAGCAAGCTGTATACAAATTTTTGTATGAGAGACTGACTTGATTTGTAAAGTTTCACTTAAAGCACACACACAAAAGATGGAAAGAATACACAGAGTCACAGCACCAAAAGAAATGGTCGACTTTCAGTCGTTTCATGAGGTGGCATATGATGAAGAACTGGTAGTAGTGAAGCAAGAAGTCCAAGCTACACTGAAGGCACTGGCGAAAAACAAGGCTCCAGGAGCTGACAGAATACCCACTGAGTTGTTTCAACAAACAGATGCAGCACTGTTCATGCCCACTCCACTATGCAAAGAAATTTGGAAGCTAGCTACCTGGCCAACAGGCTGCAAGAGATGCACGTTTGTATCCATTCCAAAGAAAAGCGATCCAACAGACTGTGGAAGTTATCAAATGTAAGTGTTAGTATTAGTAAATATGGTAAACAAACAAAGAAACTCTATCTATTCTACAGTGAATATGACATTCTATCCCCAGGAGATCTAGTGAGTTTATGATGTTGTTGTTAGGTGCTGTTGGGTCAGTTCCAACACATAGCGACCCTGTGTACAACAGAACGGAACAGTGCCCAGCCCTGGGCCTTTCTCATTGCTATGTCTGAGCCCTCTGTTGCAGCCACCGTCTCAATCTGTCTCATTGAGGATCTTTGTCTTTTTCACTGACCCTCTACTTTACCAAGCACGATGTCTTTTTCCAGGGACTGATCCCTCCTGATAATATGTCCAGAGTACGTGAGACCAAGTCTTGCCACCCACCTTTCTAAGGAGCATTCTGGCTGTACTTCTTCCAAGACAGGTGTGTTCATTCTTCTAGCAGTCCATGGTATATTCATTATTCTTCACCAACAACATAATTCAAGTTTCAGTTCTTTTGCCTTCCTTATTCATTGTCCAGCTTTAGCTGCACATGAGGCGACTGAAAATATCATGGCTTGGTTCAGGCACACCTTAGTCCTCAAAGTGACATCTTCGATTTTTAACACTTTAAAGAGGTCTTTTGTAGCAGATTTGCCCAATAAAATATTTCGTTTGATTTCTTGACGGCTGCTTCCATGGGTGTTGATTATGGATCCAAGTAAAATGAAATCCTTGACGACTTCAGTATTTTGTCTGTTTACTGTGATTTTTTTATTGTTCCAGTTGTGAGGATTTTTGTTTTCTTTATGTTGAAGTGTAATCCATACTGAAGGCTGAAGTCTTTGATCCTCATCAGTAAGTGCTTCAAGTCCTCTTCACTTTCAGTAAGCAAGGTTGTGTCATCTGCATGTCTAGGCTGTTAATGAGTCTTCCTCCAATCCTGATGCCCCTTCTTCTTCATATAATACAGCTTCTTGGACTGTATGGATTATATGTTTTTTTTAAGACACTGAGTTTTTGGTAATTTACTATGGCAGCCCTAGAAAATGAATACAGAGCCCTTCACCAAGAACAAGTCAAGTTAGCACCAAAAATGCTCCTGTAAGGGTAGCCGCATAGGATGAGACATGGCAGTTTTAAAAAGTATGAAGTAAAACTCTCAGCTTTGACAGAGAAAGGGCTCCTCTAAGACTAAGTTCATTGCTGTTGAGTCGATTCTATCTCATAGCGACCCTAAAGGACAGAGTAGCATTGACCCATAGGGTTTCCAAGGAGTGGCTGGTAGATTTGAACTGCTTGAATAAGTATTGTGAAAAAATACAACCCTGACACACAACTTTTCTGAGCTTAGTATTAAAACAAAACAAAAAAGTCACTGTTGAGTGGATTCTGACTCATAGGGACCCTATAGGACAGAGTAGAGCTTCCCCACAGGGTTTCCAAGGAGCGACTGGTAGATTCAAACTGCAGACCTTTTGGTAGCACCCAAATGCATAATCATCGCACCACCAGTGGCTTTCAAATCAGCTATAGGCTGATGATCTCCAAATTCTTAGAACCCAGAAAACTACTCTACCTCTGAGTGGTATCCACAGCTGGGAACTGTTCTCCACACTTGGATGACCTCAGACATGCAAATCTAACATGTCCAGAAAAAATCTTTTGGTCATTTTCTCAAGTTTGTTCCTCCATGGTTTTTCCACATGGTAGAGAATGGCTCTGGTGACCATGCACTCATGGTAGCCTGAATTCTAGAAGACACCTTTGATTCTCCGTTCCCCTCATCCCATACTTCTAATCCACCAGCAATTCTTGGCAGCTCAAGCTCCAAAGTACACCTCAAGCCTACTCCCACCTGCACTACCACCATCACTCCTCACCCTGACCACTGCAGAAGCATCCTCACCAGTCCTCTGTATTTGCTGTCTTCAAGTTCTCCTGGGCTACAGTTAATTCCTGGGACACGTTCTTTCTCAAGACCATTGAACAATAGAAGGAGAAGGGCATTTAGTTGTATGCTACCTCCTCCGCTTGAGCTGCATGTCCCTCAGAAATCACTTTTCACTGTCCACTCTATAATGTCTCTATTCCAATTTCCTGTCTTTGGCCGCACTGCTTTGATAGCGTGCATGCATGTGTGCTTCAGGGGTCATGTAGACAGCTGCTTGGAGGAATTTTTCTTAGTACAATCATGGTTGTGTGCCATCAAGAGATTCTGACTCATATCAACCCTGTATGACAACTTAGAACTGCCTCACAAGGTTTCCTAGGTTGCAGTCTTTATGGCACAGCCCTGGTGGCCCCGTGGTTAAGAGCTTGGCCGCTAACCAAAGGGTGGACAGTTCGAATCTACCAGTTGGTTCTTTGCAGAAAGACATGGCAGTCTGCTTCTGTAAAGACTTATAGTCTTAGAAACCCTGTGGGGCAGTTCTGCTCTGCCCTATAGGGTCACTATGAGTCAGAATTGATTCAACAGCAACTGGTTTGGATTTTGTTTGGTTAGAATCTTTATGGGAGCCCATCTCCAGATCTTTTCAACCCTTGAGCTGGTGGGTTCCAACGGCCCACCTTTCAGTTACCCAAGCACTTAACCGTTGCACCTCCAATACTTAACTCTGCACGCGAGAGGGCCCTCTCCTGACGTCTCCCGTCTCCTCACCCCGCACACCTTGGCGTTGTCCTTGCTTCTAGACTCCACCCTCCCCTCTGGAGGCCCAACCCCCCCACGCCCGCCCCCGACCCGGGCCGCTGGGTGGGCCGGCAGCCATGCTCCACGCTGTCCAGCCAGTTACTCCTGGAAGCGCTGGGACAGGTGGGGAGGGGCCCGGGCCGGATGCCGCGCCTTAGAGAGGATGCTGTTCATGCTGCTTTCCCTGCCGTGTTCTCTGAAAGGTATGAAACTCCGACACCTGGCTGGAGGGACCTGCTCCCAGACTGAACAAGCCCGACCCCTTGAAGGTGTGGAGGGAAGGCGCCAGGAGGGCGGGTCCCAGTCCCAGCATCCCGTGGGCTCCAGAGGTTGGAGAGTCTGGACGTTGGGTTAGCAGCTTGCGTTGCGCCCTCCAGCGTACCCCATCCTGAGTGATCCCCAGGGGCGGACGCGGCACAGGGGCGGGCGGACGCAGCCACTCTAGGGGCTGCGAGAGGGAGCCTCTGGCCCGGGAGACACAGCTGGTCTGCGAAATTTGCATCCCAATGGATTTGCGGCGGGGGGGGGGTCCAGCCGCGGGATCCAGCTGCGGAGTGCCCTCGGGCCTGGGGGCTTGAAGGGCTTGGGGAGAAAGGCCGTGTCCAGGGCTGCGCCCAGGTCCCTACTCTGCCCGGGACGGGTTTGCGGGCCAAGCTGGGGAATGGGCGCCTGCCCCCCCACCTGCTCCCTGTGGCGGGGGGGAAACCAAGGCCCAGAGTTCGCCCGGGGGGGTGAGATTCCAGACTGAGGGCGGGGCACTCGCCCCCATTCCTCCTCCCACCCCCACCAGACTCCGTAGGGTGCCACGGACAGGGGAGAGAGGGATCCCCCGCCCAAGGCCCTGCTGCCCCTTACTGTTTTGGGCGCTGTGCCTGGGAGGCTGAGGCACCCCGCACCCTCGCCCGCGCCCGGCTGGTCTACTCTCGGGGCTGGGGTGTCCGAGCGGCCCCACCGGGAAAGGAAGGGGTCCTGGGAATCTGTGGAGCAGCGCGGGGATCCTACTCCTTGTGGATGCAGGGATTCAGTGTCTGTTAACAGTGTGGATGCCAGGTCCCGCTCCCCCTCTGGGTGGCGGGGGTAGGGGTAGCAGGAAGGGGTCCTGAGCAACCATGTTGTTTGTTAACTTAAACGTTTGTGCAGCGCTGTGTACCGGTCACTGTGGACGCGGTCTCTGGTGCTGAGGGGATTTGAGGGTTCCTCACACTGGCGGGATTTGGAGCCTCTACCCTGGTGGCAGTAGGTTTAGTGGGTTACCCTGGTGGCGTAGTGGTTACGTGCTAAGGCTGCTAGCCAAAAGGTTGGCAGTTTGAATCCACCAGGCGCTCCTTGGAAACTGTGGGGCAGTTCTACTCTGTCCTATAGCGTCGCTATGAGTCAGAATTGACTCGATGGTAACGGGTGTGTTTTGTTTTTTTTTTTAGGTTGGAGATTAGGTGTCTCTCAGGCTGACATTTGAAGGTCTGGAGCTGACGGTTTATGAGGGTTTCTAAGGGTTTTAAGCGCTCCGGCCATGGGCACCAACCCGATCTTCCAGCACCTGAGGACGGACCGCCCCCCCCCGCCGGAGGATTGGCTGCTCTGGGACCCCGAGCCCAGAGGGCGGTGAGAAGCTGACAAACGTGAGTGATGTCCTGCAGGCTCCAGTTGGCGGGGCAGCCCTGCTCACATGGTCTCAATACCGGCAATCGGGCAGTCGGCTTCGTGCCTGGGGGTGGTTTCCGAATGTTCCCTCGTGTACCCCCACCCGTGCGGGGCGACAACTCTCCCCTGGGCGGGGACCTAGTAGAGGCCTGCAGGGCATCAGGGTATGGAGGGGCAGAGCTTGGGCAGGGAGGGCGCGACCCTGCAGGTTCCTCTACGTGACCACGGCGGGGGGGTGCGGGTTGTGAAGGCTGGGCCTGGTAGAGGACCCACTAGGTCGCGCAGAAGGAGTGGGTTAGGATAATCATAGCATTAATGGGAGTATTGAGAGAGCGCCCTGGGGCGTTGGGTCCCTCGGGAAGAAAAGCTTCTGCTGTCGCCACTGCAGCGGTACCCAGGTCGTCCTGGCTTAGGTCCAGGAGGTTCCCATGCTCGGAGGGTCTGGTGGGCAGAACAGAACCGGCGGTGCACGCGCCCTCTCGCGGCCTTGCACCAAATCGCTGAAGTTCAGTGTCAGGCGATTCTAAGCCATGGTTTTGGAACTGAATAGTGAAGCAGAGCAAATGATGCAGTGCCTTGATGGGACCGGTGGAGACAACAAGAAGCAAAGCACAGCTCAAACTTCAAAATTCCACTGAGTGTTAGTAGGATTTGGAGGAAGAAAATAGACGGAGAGTTGAGAGGCCCAGAGATGCAGAAGGGTTAGAGGATTAGGGTTAGGGGTTAGGGTTTGGTGTTAAGGGTCCAGGTTTGGGGGTTAGAGGTTTGGGAGTTAGGTTTAGGGGTATAGGTTTTAGGTGGTTGGGGGTTGGGGTTAGGGCTGGGGTTACTAGGCTCGGGCACAAGTGGTTTAGGGTTAGGGTTAGAGTGAGGCTGAGGTTGATTCCCCAGTCTTGTGTACCGTCTTTCCTTTGCCAGAGTTACCACCGATCTGTTGTTTGGTTGGAAACCCTGGTGGCGTAGTGGTTAAGAGCCACCGGTGCTAACCAAAGGTCTGCAGTTCGAATCCACCAGGCACTCCTTGCAAACTCTATGGGGCAGTTCTAATCTGTCCTGTAGGGTCGCTATGAGCTGGAATTGACTCGACAGCAGTGGGTTTGGTTTTTTTGGTTATTGTTTAGTTGGCTTTTCTCTACCCGCTCTTCGTCTCCCTGGTGAACATCAAGGATTGTTTCTGTGTGTAAATGTTTTCAGGAGTTTTTATGATAGTGGTCTCTTACTGTATATGTCGTTTTGTGATTGACTTAGTGTGATGCGCCCCAGATTCATCCATGGTGTGAGATGTTTCGGAGATTCATCATTGGTCTTTATTGTCGTGTAGTGTTCCACTGTGTGTATGTACCGTAGTTTGTTTATCCATTCCTCTGTGGACGAGCACTTAGGTTGTTTCCATCTTTTTGCTACTGTGAATAATCTTGCAGTGAACACGGGTGTGCATATGTTTATTCCTGTGACTGCGCATGGAAACCCTGGTGGCTAGTGGTTAAGTGCTATGGCTGCTAACAAAAAGGGTTAGGGTTTGGGCTTAGGGATGTTAGGGTTAGGGTTGTTAGAGTTAGGGTCATTAGGGTTTGGGGTTAGAGTTTAGGGTTAGGGTTTTTTGGTTGGGGTTAGGTGTCAGGGTTAGGTTTAGGGTTTGAGGTTAGAGTTTGGAGTTACAGGTTAGGTGTTAGGGGTTGCAGTTTGGGGTTTAGGGTTTTGGGGTTTAGTCGTTAGGGTTTGGGTTAGGTTTTAGGGGTTAGGGTTTAGGTTTAGGGTTGGGGTTGGTGTTGGGTTTGTTTGGGATATGTGGTTTGGGGTTAGAGGGTGGGTGTTAGAGGGTTGGGGTCTAGAGGGTTGGGGGTTAGAGATTGAGGGAGTTAGAGGGTGAGGGGTTAGAGGGTGAGGGGGTTAGAAGTTGAGAAGATTATAGAGTGAGGGAGTGAGAAGGTGAGGGTGTGAGGGGGTGAAGGTTAGGGTTTAGGGTTAGAGGGTTTAGGCTTAGGGTTCAGAAGCTTGGGGTTAGGGGGTTTGGGTTTCAGGGTTCAGAGGTTGGGGTTGGTGTTGTGGTTAGGGTTAGAGAGTTAGGGTTAGAGGGTTAGGGTTAGAGGATTAGGGTTAGGGGTTAGGGCTAGGGCTTAGGGGTTCAGGTTTAGGGGTTTGGGATGGGTTTGGGGTAAGGTTTTAGGGTTTAGGATTAGAGGGTTAGGCTTAGGGCTTAGAGTTTAGGGTTTTAGGACTTAGGGTTTAGGGCTTAGAGCCTAGGGTTTAGGGCTTAAGGTTTAAGGCTTAGAGTGAGCGTTAAGGCTGGGGGCTGGGGTTAGGGTTTAGGGTATTAGGGTTAGAGGGTTAGACGGTTTAGTGTTTAAGTTTAGGGTTTAGGGGTTAGGGGTTGGGGTTAAGGGTGTTAGTGTTTAGGGTTTTGGCGTTTAGGGTGTTAGGGTTAAATGTGTTAGGGCTAAGGGTGTTAGGGTTTTGCGTGTTAGGGTTTTAAGTGTTATGGTTTAGGGTTTAGAGTTAAGTGATAGGGTTAGGCTTAGGCTCATTCTTAGGTTTAGGGCTAGGGATTTGAGGTTTAGGGTTTGGGGTTTGGGGTTAGGTTTGGAGGTTGGGGTTAGGATTAGGGCTAGGGTTAGAGGGTTAGCGTTAGAGGTTAGAGTTAGAGGGTTAGGGTTTCGGATTAGGGTTTCACGTTAGCGTTAGAGGGTTAGGGTTCGAGGGTTAGGGTTAGGGTCATTAGGGTTAGGGTGGTTAGGGGTTAGGGTTAGGTGTTAGGGTTTAGGGTTTACGGTTAGGTTTAGGGTTTGGGATTTGAAGTTTGGGTTTAGGGTTTGAGGCTTAGAGTATAGGGTTTAGTGTGTAGGGTTTTGATGTGTAGTGTTTTGGGGTGTAGGTGTTTAGGTTGTAGAGTTTAGGGTATAGGGGTTAGGGTTTGGGTTAGGGTTAGAGTTTAGGGCCTTGGGGGTTAGGACCTAAGGGCTTAGGGTCTTAGGGGCTTTGGGGCTCAGGGCTTAGGGGCTAGAGTTAGAGGGCTAAGGCCAGAGGGCCTGAAGGCCAGAGGGCCAGGGTTATGGTTTGATTCCTGGCTGGCAATTTTTTTCCTTCAATATTTTGTGTAAGTCATCCCTTTGCCTTCTTGCCTGCATGATTTCTGCTGAGTAGTCCAAGTTTTTTATTATTTACTTTCCTTTGTTGGTGACTTCCTTTATCCCTAGCCTCTCTTAAAATTCTCTTTATATTTGATTTTGGCAAGTTTGATTATTATGTGTCTCGGTCACTTTCTTTTGAGATCTACCTTATGTGGAATTCGATGAGCATCTTTCATGATATCATGGAAGTTTTTTGCCAACAAATCTTCAACAGTTCCCTTTGTATTTTCTGTTAGCCCTCCCTGTTCTGGTACTGAAATCACTCATAGTTATTTCTCTTGATAAAGTCCCACATGATTCTTTGGATTTCTTCATTTAAAATTCTTTTATCTGCTTTCTCTTCAAATATATTAGTCCCAAGAATTTGATCTTCAATCTCAGTAATTCTGCCTTCCAATTCCTCAATTGTGCTCTTCTTACTTTCTATTGAGTTTTCTCACTGTGTAATTTTATTGTTAATCTTCTGAATCTCTGATTGCAGTCTCTCTATGGTTTCTTGCAGCTTATTAAATTTTTAACTATGTTCTTGAGTAACCTTTTTAATTTCTTCAGCTGCTTTATCTTTGTGTTCCTTGGCTTGATCTGCATTTTGCCTCATTGGAGAAATCCTTGGGCCCTTCACTGGCTCGCCATGCAGCTCCATGACGTCCACTCCTGGTCCTGGCCTTTGGCCGGTGCCCCACTGAACATGTGCTCCGGAGCCATGTTTCTCCACCCATCACTATCATTCTGCCACCAGGGGATATGTGAGTGTGGGAGTCACCATTTCTCACTGGCAGCAGCGTCAGAAGTTACTAGACTTCCAGGTACCCGCAGACCTAGGCTGCCTTCTGCCTCAGGCAAGGTCCTGAATCCTTTATACAAGATGCTGACACCGGGCCACTGGCGGACATTCATTTTGATCGACACAGAGGTCTGAGTGAGGGTCAGCAGGCCAGGTAGATGAAGTCAAGGCCAGGTGGGTGGGACTAAGGTTTCTTTGCCATCACCATGGAGAGAGTCTCCCCACCGGAAGAGTGGGCAGAGCTTATGATGGGCCTGGTGACAAGACTCAGCCAATGGCAGAGATCCAGTCCGCCAGGCAGATGACACAGGGTCCTCCATTGTGACCGAGGACACCTAGTGGCCACAGGATTTGAGCACACCCTGGGAAAGGCTACGCAGGCACAAGGTAGCCCCTGGTTCGGACTGCTTCAGGGCATTGGCAGAGCAGGCCAGGGTCCAATTTTCACTTTCCTCAGGATATCAGTACGCAAGGCATCCCCACTCAGCATCTCTTGCCTCTCTCTCTGTATGTGTTCATTCTCTGAAATCTCTTTCTTCTCTCCCTGAGTCACTTCACAGCTTGGAGTGCCTGATAGAGTGCCTAGAGACGAAAGAGCAAAGGGGGAAGGCCTCTGGCTCTACTGGTTGCCCATGGGCAGAGAAGATCTGCTAGTCTATCTGGAAGGTCTAGACAGTAGTGACTGATTGGGGAGCTACATCACGGGTGGACTCTGGCCAGGTGAAGCTTGCTGACATGTGGCAGCCTCTCCGGAGACTACTAATTCCGCTGATGACATTGTATGCATATACCCAGGTGAGTGCCATGGGCAGAAAACATTGACACATACCTGCCAGAAGGCTGTCCTGGGTCTGAAGAGTCCACCCTGGTCTCCAGGGTCTCATCATGTCAGCACACACTTTGCCTGCACACATGGAATCCGCCTCTCTCCACGAATGCCTTCTCCTCCTAGGAAACACAGGATGGCACTAAGCCAAGGGAGAGAACAGGCAAAGTCAACTGAAGCCCCCATTTTCAAGATTTTGCTTCTGCTGGGCCACAGCCCCCGGTGGCACACTGCATGCACGTCACTTCTCCAAACACAAGGCCGAAATCCGGACATCCAGGGCCCCAGCAGTCCAGAGTCTGCGGGTGGCAGCATACTCTGCGGAGGGTGGCACCTCTTTGCCATGTACAGGAGGGAGGCCTGGGCCTTTGACTGGCTCCGCTAGAGCTCCACAACCTCAGCTATTTTCCCTGACCTTCGGCCCGTGCCCTCATGAGTGTGTGATCTCTAGTTACACTTCTCCTCTGACCACTCTGAATCCGTCAACTGCGGATACCTGAGCGTGGACATCAACATCTATCGCTGGCTGCAGTGTCACAGGTCACTAGATGTCTAGGCTCAGGCTGACCTTGGCTGTCTTCTGCCCACGCAAGGAGCCTAATACTTCCAAGGAAATGAGGATGCTTGGTCAGTGGCCGACATCCTTTCTTTCACGCACAGAGCGGTCTAGATGAGGGTAAAGAGGCCAGGTAGGCCAGGTGAAGGCTGAGTGCGGGGCCTAGGGCTTGTTTCCCAATCCCCATGGAGACAGCCACCAGAAGGCTGGGCAGAACTTCTGACGGGGACGAGTCACAAACACTGAGCCAATAGGAGAAGTCCAGCCTAACCGGCCAGTTCCGCAGACCCCTCCGTTGTACCCATGGACACACAACGGCTCCTCATGTCTTTGGCCACAAAATCGAAGGCACCAGGGAATAATTTTACAGTAGCCAACCCCTGATGTGGACACGTTCGACACACTGGGACAGCAGGCAGGTACTTCTTTTCCACTTACGTTAGGATATCACTAGGCAAGGCGCCCTTCCTCAGCATCTATGGCCACTCTCTGGATGTGTTCATTCAGAGAAATCTCTTCCTTCTACCCCGAGACACATCACAAGTATGAGGGGCCTGACAGAGAGCCTGGAGATGAAACGGGGGAGGCTTCTGGCTGGACCGCTTCCCGGTGGGTAGAGAATAGCAGGTAGTCTCTCTGGAAGGTCTTAGCTTCTGTTGATTGACATGGGCAATACCGTAGGGGAAGACCCTGGCCAGGTGGAGCTTGTGGGCAGATGCAACCTCTCCGGCGACGAATAATTCCGCTGCTGCTTTGTTTGGTGAAAACCTCCCCCGCCAACTCGGATGAGCAGAGAACATTGACCCACACCTGCCAGGGGCCTTTCCTGGGACTAAAGATCCCAACATGGTCTCAACGTCGTCACCCTCTCAGCACACACCTTTCCTACACACATACTCCTGCCTTTCTCCGTCAGTGCCTTATCCTACTAGGAAACAAAGCATGCCGCTGAAAAAGGCCGATGCTAGGGAAATTGAAGAGATGATGCCATTTTCCAAATTTTTGCTGTCTACATGTCCCCGCCTCCGGTGCAATGCTGCGTATGTGGACGGGCTCCGATGGCAAGGGCGAAATCCTGGCAGTCTGGCCCTGCAGTCCAATGGTTTATGGACGTGGGGACACGGATGACCTGTTTGCCACATATAGGAGAAATCCTTGGGCCCTTCTCTGGCTTGCAATTAAGCTCCACGACGTCCACTCCTGGCCCTGGCCTTTGGCTGGTGCCCCATTTAACGTGTGCTCCGGAGCCATGTTTCTCCGCCCATCACTATCCTTCTGCCACCAGGGGATATGTGAGTGTGGGAGTCACCATCTGTCACTGGCAGCAGTGTCACAAGTCACTAGACTTCCAGGTACCCGCAGACCTAGGCTGCCTTCTGCCTCAGGCAAGGTCCCGAATCCTTTATCCCAGATGCTGACACCTGGGCACTGGCGGACATTCATTTTGATCAACACAGAGGTCTGAGTGAGGGTCAGCAGGCCAGGTAAGTGAAGTCATGGCCAGGTGGGCGGAACTCAGGCTACTTTGCCATCACCATGGAGACAGTCCCCCCACAGGAAGAGTGGGCAGAGCTTATGATGGGCCTGGTGACAAGACTCAGCCAATGGCAGAGATCCAGCCCAACAGGCAAATGACACAGTGGCCTCCATTGTGACCCAGGACACCTAGTGGCCACAGGATTTGAGCACATCCTGGGAAAGGCTACGCAGGCACAAGGGAGCCCCCGGTGCGGACTGCTTCAGGGCATTGTCATAGCAGGCCAGGGTCCAATTTTCCCACTTTCCTCAGGATATCAGTAGGCAAGACATCCCCAATCACCATCTCTTGCCTGTATCTCTGTATGTGTTCATTCTGTGAAATCTCTTCCTTCTCCCCCCAGGCACTTCACAGCTTGGAATGCCTGATAGAATGCCTAGAGATGAAAGAGCAAAGAGAGAAGGCCTCTGGCTCTACTGGTTGCCCATGGGCAGAAAAGATCTGCTAGTCTATCTGGAAGGTCTAGAGAGTAGTGATTGATTGGGGAGCTACATCACGGGTGGACCCTGGCCGGGTGAATCTTGTTGACAAGTGGCAGCCTCTCCGGAGACTACTAATTCCGCTCATAACATTCTATGCAAATAACCGGCTGAGTGCCATGGGCAGAAAATATTGACACATACCTGCCAGAGGCCTATTCTGGGTCTGAAGAGTCCACCCTGCTCTCCAGCAACTCAGCATCTCAGCACACACTTTGCCTGCACGCATGGAAACCGCCTCTCTCCACGAATGCCCTCACCTGCTAGGAAACACACGATGTCACTCAGCCAAAGGAGAGCACAGGCAAAGTCAACTGAAGCCCCCATTTTCAAGATTTTGCCCCCTGCTGCTCCACAGCCTCCGGTGGCACGCTGCACGTGCGTCACTGCTCGGTAGACAAGGCCGAAATCCGGGCATCCAGGGCCCCAGCCGTCCACAGTCTACGGATGGCGGCATATGGATCACCTCTTTGCCACGTACACGAGGGAGGCCTGGGCCCTAGACTGGCTCCGCTAGAGCTCCACGACCTCAGCTATTTTCCCTGACCTTTGATCCGTGCCCTCGTGAGTGTGTGATCTCTAGTTACACTTCTCCTCTGACCACTCTGAATCCGCCACCTGCGGATACCTGAGCGTGGAAATCAACATCTATCACTGACTGCAGTGTCACAGGTCGGTCACTAGGTGTTTAGGCTCAGACTGACCTTGGCTGTCTTCTGCCCAGGCAACTAGCCTAAGCCTTCAAAGGAAATGAGGACACGTGGTCACTGGCCGACATCCTTTAACCAACACTGAGTCCCTGCTCAGCATCCTGGAGTTCTGGCAAGAAGAGCCAGGCACCTCCAGGAGCATCTGGAGGAGGAGACAGGGGCTGAAGAAGCTACCACACCTACTGGTGCTGCTACACATGTGGGAGACCTGGCTGCAGAGATTGCAGGCATGGCCTCAAGGTCAAAGGAGAAAGCGCCTGAAGACGTGCTAGGACTCTTAGACTGAGAGAAGCAGGATGTCTGGACTGCAAAATATGCACCCGTCAGGGAAGAAGTTCATTCAAGCTTCTTAAACCCACCTCACCTGGAAAATCCATCCTCTTTTAGCCTTGTGCCCCTTCCACACCCCTTCTAGTACAAAGAGAGATGCAGCCCTACGGCACCAGGGTGGAAGAAGCCCCAGGTTAGCTGTCCGAAGACATGAGCTCCACTCAAAAGCTTCCCCCGCCAAGGAGAGAAGAGGACAAGACTCATCTGCAAATGAGGTCTCAGGGCCCTGAGAATGAGCATAATGTTTGTAAGGAAAGAGAAATAGGATTTCAGTGGGACATGGAAGTCTGACAAAGAGCCTCTGCAAAGATAGCTCTAAGGGAGGTGTGATTGTGAAGGTGGGCTGGTCACTGAGTTCTTTGTAGTACAAGGTACCAGACAGAAGCCAGACTCTGGGGGGAACCTGCCTGCCGGTGAGCAGTGGGCATAAAACCCTAAACCAATGAGAATCGAATCCCTTCCCAGCAGCTTCTGCACAGATCAGTGATGTTTGCTTGCTCTTTCTCTTTTCTGTGGTCTAACCTGATCTGTTCTGAGATCAGAGAGTTGGAATAGAAAAGCCTGACTGAGATGAAACGAGCAAAGAGAAGACAAGGCCTCCTAAATCTGGTGAAGACAGAACACAGATAATCAAAGGTGAGGATGGGAAGAAACAGATTGAGTTCCAAGTCCCATCCACAGTATCCCAGGGCCTGGGAATCCCTGGAAGTGCCAGAGGTGTGTACTCCCTGGGAGATGCGACCCCAAGTGTCAGAGGAAGCCCTATGGAGCAAGGAAGGGAGGGCAGGGACTCTAGGATGGGCACTTCCATACAGGCTACCTATGTGAATTTCTCAGAGTGACCGTGACAGATCCTGAGAGGTACAGTTTGAGGCAAAGGAAAGTAAGTTTTCTGAAGAGGGGTGAATTCCGCAGTCACCTGATAATGAAACAGAAATCCCGTCCTGCTCAGAGGTACTGAGTAGGAGGGATTGTGAATTCCCATCCTGCACAGAGGTTGGCTGGGAAGTTCAACTGTCTAAAGACAATGTGGCCAAAGTGTTCTTTATCTTTCAAAGATATATCTTTAACTTCCTGCAAATTCAATCCTGAAAAAAAGCCTAGAATATACAAGTGCGGGTTTTTCAGGAGAGCAACAAGGGGAGAAGGTGATCGTGGCATATCAGAGAAGGAGAACAATAGTCTAATGGTCCCTGTGTGTCCAGCATTCTTCCTTACCTGTAGACATGTACATGCAGTAGATGTTTTAGCAATAACTGAATTAATCCTCACAGAATTCTTTTTGGCCATTTCGAGGCATAGAGACCAGAAGAAGTCATTAGTTACAAGAGCAAGCAATAATTTGCTGGTCTGAATTTTGTTCAATTTCTGTGTTTGCCCTTCATAGATGGATAAAAGTCTCTGAATCTGGCATTGAAGACGGTGTTTTCTCTATTGTTATGGATTGAATAGTGTCCCCCAAAATGTGTGTCAACCTGGCCAGGCCATGATGCCCAGTATTGTGTGGTTGTCCTGCATTTTGTGATCTGATGTGATTACTTATGTGTTGTAAATTCTAACCTCTGTGATGTTAATGAGGCGGGATTAGAGGCAGTTAGATTAATGAGGGAGGACACAATCTACAGGATAAGGCTGAGTCTTGAGTCAGTCTCTTTTGAGATACAAAGAGAAAAGTGAGCAGAAATGAGAGGGACCTCATACCACCAAGGAAGAAGTGCCTGGAGTGGAGCATGTCCTTTTGACCCAGCGTCCAGGCGCTGAGAATTTCCTAGGCCAGGGGAAGATAGATGACAAGGACTTTCCCCCAGAGCCACAAAGAGAGAAAGCTTTCTCCTAGAGCTGGTGCCCTGACTTCAAACTTGTTGCTTCTTAAACTGTGAGAGAATAAGTTTCTGTTTGTTAAAGCCATCCACTTGTGGAATCTCTGCTATAGCCACACTAGATAACTAAAAAACACATATATAAAATAGTAAAAAAAAAAAAAATGTTTCAAATACACACACATACACGTATGATGTTATTAAACTTTAAAAGGTTTTACATTCTTATAACACATTTAACAACAGAGATTTGTATACAGAAGTTATAATAAGAGCCATCCCCACATAAGTATATTGTACCTGCTCCCCCAAAGTGTCCAGTGTCCAAAGATACATATGTACCCTTTTACACACTTCTTTTTGCCGGGACACATGTAAGTACATTCACTTGTTTGTTTTTATGGAAATTAGGTCACATTCTACCCATGTTTTTCTCTGAATCACTCTTCACTTGACAATTTTTCATGGTTCCTCTAAATCAGCAGACATGGAAGAAGCACTCTTTTTGGTTCTTCTTATTTTTAACTCCCACCACTCTTCTGTCAGTTTGTTGTAGTGTGGTGGCTTGCATGTTGCTGTGATGTTGGAAGCTACGCCACCGGTATTTCAAATACCACCAGGTTCACCCATGGTAGACTGGTTTGAGTGGAGCTCTGGATTTAGACAGACTAGGAAAAAGGACCTAGTGACCTATTTCTAAAAACAACTGGCCAGTGAAATCTTACAAATGGTACTGGAACACTGTCTGATTGAATGACAGAGGATAACCCCTTAGGTTAGAAGGCACTCCAAATACGAGTGGGGAAGAGCTACCTCCTCAAAGTAGATCCCACTTTAATGACGTTTCCTGATGGGGCACAACTCATAATGAGAAGAAACTGATGCAAATATCCTTTAATAATCAGAATGTGGAATGAAGGAAGTATGAATCTAGGGAAATTGGAAGTCATCAAAAATGAAATGGAATGCATAAAGGTCAGTAATCCAAGGCATTAGTGAGCTGAAATAGCTTGGTTTTGGACATTTTAAACTAGATAATGATATGTTCTACTATGCCAGGATTGAGATACTGAAGAGAACGGCATCATATTCATCGATAAAAAGAACATTTCAAGATCTTTTCTGAAGTAGAACACTACGAACAATAGGATAATATTCACAGGCCTACCAGGAAGACCAGTTAATAAGACTATTATTCAAATTTACACACAAATCATGAATGTGAAAGATGAAGAAGTTGAAGGTTTTTACCAAGTTCCGCAGTTTGAAACTGATCAAACGTGATGCATTCATCAATCAAGATGTACTGATAATTACGTAATTAGAATGCGAAGTTGAAAACAAAACAGACAAATCAGCAGTTGGAAAATAAGGTATTGATGATAGAAATGACAATGAAGCTTACATGATAGAATTTGGCAAGACCAATGACTTATTCATTGCACATACCTTTCGTCAGGAACATAAATGGTGACTATACTCGTGAACCATTCCAGGCAGAATAGATAGGAATCAAATTTGTGGAAGGTGATGATGGAGAAGGTCAATACCATGAGTCAGAATCAGGCCAGGGGCTGACTGCAGAACAAATGATCAGTTGTTCATATTCACGTTCAAGTAGAAGCTGAAGAAAATTAAAACAAGTCCATGAGTCAAAGTATGCCCTTGAGTATATCAAACCTGAATTTAGAGACCATCTCAAGAATAGACTTGATGCACTGCACATTAATGATCGAAGACCAGATTAGTTGTGGGATGATAGCAAGGACATCATATATGAAAAAAACAAAAAGTCATTAGAAAGACAGGAAAGAAAGCAAACACCAAAGAGGATGTCACAAGAGACTCTGAATCTTGCTCTTGAATGTACAGTAGCTAAAGAGAATGGAAGGAAAAATAAAGTAAAAGAGCTCAACAGAATACCTGAAAGGGAAGCTGGAGAAGACAAAGTATGATAATAATAATGTGAACAGATCTGGAGTTAGAAAACCAAAAGGGAAGAAAACACCTGGCATTTCTCAAGCTGAAAGAACTGAAGGAAATATTCAAGCCTCTAGGTGCAATACTGAAGGAAGGATTCTATGGGCAAAATATCAAACAACACAGGAAACATCAAAAGAAGACGGAAGGAATACACAGACTCAATACACCAAAAACAATTGGTCGACGTTCAACCATTTCAGGAGGTAGCATTGGATCAAGAGCTGATGGTACTGAAGGAAGAACTCCAAGCTGCACTGAAGGCATTGGCAAAAAACTCGGCTCCAGAAACTGATGGAGTACCAAATGAGATGTTTCAACACAGGGACGCAGTGCTGGAGGCGCTCACTTGACTATTTCAATATATTTGGAAGACAGCTACCTGACCAAATGACTGAAAGAGATCTATATGTGTACCCATTTCAAAGAGAGGTGGTCCAACGCAATGCGGAAATTATCGAGCAATGTCATTAACATCCCACGCAAGAAAAATTTTGCTGAATATAATTTAAAAACAGTTGCAGCAGTACACAGACAGGCAACTACCAAAAATTCAAGCTGGATTCAGAGGAAGACATGGAATGTGGGATATCATTTCTGATGTCTGATGGATCTTGGTTGAAAGTAGAGAATATCAGTAAGATGTTTACCTGTTTTTGTTTCCTATACAAGCACACTCAACTGTGTGGCTCATGACAAATTATGGATAGCTTAGCAAAGAATGGGAATTCCAGAACACTTAACTGTATTCATGCGGAATATCTACGTAGACCAAGAGGCAGTCATTTGAGTAGGGCAAGGGGATACTGTGTGGTTTAAAATGAGAAAGTTATGTGTCATGGTGGTATCCTTTCACCATACTTACTCAATCTGTATGCTGAGCAAACATTCTGAGAAGCTGGTCTCGAAGAACAAGAACATGGCATTAGTTTTGGAGAAAGATTCACTAACAACCTATGATATGCAGCTGATACGACTTTGCTTGCTGAAAGTAAAGAGGACTTGAAGCAGTTACTGATGAAGAGCAACCACTGCAGCCTTCAGTATGGATTACACCTCAACATAAAGAAAACAAAAATTCTCACAACTGGACCAGTAAGCAACACCATGATAAACAGAGAAAATACTGAAGTCATCAAGCATTTCATTTAACTTGAATCCATAATCAATGCCCACAGAAGCAGCAGTCAAGAATTCAAACAATGTATTGCATTGGGCAAATCTGTTGCAAAAGACCTCCTTAAAGTGTTGAGAAAGAAAGATGTCACTTTGAGGACTAAGGTGTGCCTGAGCAAAGCCATGATATTTTCTATCACCTCACGTGCTTGAGCAAGTTAGACAATGAATACGGAAAACCGAAGAACTGATTCATTTAAAATATGGTGTTGGCAAAGAATACTGAATATACCATGGACTGCCAGAAGAATAAACAAAACCATCTTGGAAGAAGTACACCAAGAATGCACCTTAGAAGCAAGGATGGCGAGACTTCGTCTCACGTGCCTTGGACATATTTTCAGGAGGGACCTGTCCCAGGAGAGGCTCATCATGCTTGGAAAAGCTGAGGGTCAGAAAAAAAGAGGAAGGCGCTCAACAACATGAACTGACACAATGGCTGCAAGAATGGGCTCAAACATAGCAATGATTGTGAGGATGGTTCAGGATCAGGCGGTGTTTCATTCTGTTTTACACAGGATCGATGGCCTCTAACAGCCACAACTAACATATGTATGCATATATATATGTGTGTGTGTATGTGTGTGTGTGTATATATATATACCAATTGCCATCGAGTCGGTTCCAACTCATAGTGACCCTACAGGACAAAGTAGAACTGCCCCACAGAGTTCCCAAGGAGCGCCTGGTGGATTCGAACTGCTAACCTTTTGGTTAGCAGCTATAGCTATTAACCATTATGCGACTAGGGTTTCCATATATATATATATATATTCTCTTCACTAGTTTTGCATCTCTAGAGATCCCAGGCTAAGACATTTGGTACCTACTGTGGTTCTAGAGGAACCAAATCTTAAGGATGAGTTTTCTGAATTGATTCTCAAGTCTGGCTAGTCTTAAAGGCACTGATGACTGTCTCCAGTAGTAAACAGGCTATTGCTAATCCATGCTGGGAGGTGACAATAGAAATACGCAAAATACTACTACCACTGGATCAAATATTTGTGAGAGACAAGGCTCTGCCTGATTACATATTTGATACTTTTCTATAATTTTGTCAGAATAAGAATAATAAGGAAGCTGCTTGGTTAGTCCTGCTTTTGCTAGTCACACTGGTGAATGAAAGAAATGGACTCAAAGCTCAAGCACCACATACAAGATCTGAAAGCTGCCACTTGTGCCCAGAAAGAAAACCATATTTCTTATAGTAACAAGGCTAATGCTGCCAAAAATAAACTCAGATTCTTATCATAAGAGTGACTGAATTAAAGCGCCAGTTGAATATCCAGCCTCAAATGGTGTCTGAAGTTAGAGTGAGGGCACTGATTGGAAAGAAATGGGATCCTGAAACTCGGGATGAGGACATATGGGCAGACAGTCAGGAAGCGGGGGACAATGAACCTCCAATTTCTGTTGAATCGCTCTTCCTAACAGAACCAGACCTCTTACTCCCATCTGAAGAGATTCTCTAACTTTGCCTGCTAAGGCACCCTTCCCAGTAAAACAATTATCCCTTCCACCTCCATCTAATGAGATTACCCTCAGCTGTGCCTGAAGTGTCTTGTTTGAGTTGTCTCCTGGGGTGGTGTCTGGGGCATTGCCTGGGGTATCACCGTAGGCAGATGTCTTATAAGACACGGCTGAACATCCCACTGCCACTGCCTATTTTTGCTTCTAGACCTATACCTAGACTTCAGTCCCAACAAGCCCCAAAAGCTGAACTATGAAGTGTGACCCAGGAGAAGGTATGCTAAACTCCAAAAGAACTGCTTGATTTTTCTAATACATACATACAGAAACCTGGTGAATATGTGTGGGAATGGCTATTATGGGTGTGGGATAATGGTGCAAGCAACATAAAGGTGGATTAGTCTGAGTTTATTGATATAGACCCAGGAAGCATAGATTCTTCATTCAGTGTTTCAGCTTCAGAGGTTAGAAAAGGATCTCATAGTTTATTTGGTTGGTTTACTGAAGCATGGATTAAGTGGTGGCCTACAATAAATCAAGTGGAAATGGCAGATCTGCCATTGTATACTATAGGAGAAGGTAACCAAAGGCTGAGGGAAACTGGCAGATTAGAATGGATTTATTAGGCTGGACCCACAGACCCACACACGGAGTGCCCAGAGGGCTCTCTTTTTACCATAGCGGTGAGGTACAAATTTGGGAAGCAAGCCTCAGCATTATTGAAGACTTCTGTGGTTGCTATTTTATGTAAGTAAGAGTCCACAGTGAGAACTGCCCTAACTGAATTAAGACACCTAACTACAATGCAGTTGACTGGACCCCGTGGTGGTAGCAGCCAAGTGGTGGCACTCAATCAACAAAGACAAGGTGGGTGTGGTTACCATAACAGACAGTAGAGTCAAAGCAGTAATCAGAATAGTCTGCTCGCATGGATTTATGGCAATGGCTACTTAGTCATAGTGGCCCTGGGAGTGAAAGAGCTCGGAAATGTACATCTCCTGGTACCTAGTGTCTTAGATATCTAGTGCTCCTGTAACAGGAATACCACAAACGGATGACTTTAACAAAGAAAATTATTCCCTCACAGTCCAGGAGGCTCTATAAGTCCAAATTCAGGGTGCCAATTCCAGGGGAAGACTTTTTCTCTCTGTCACTCCTACGAGAAGGTCTTTGTCACCAATCTTCCCCTGGACAAGAAGGTTCTCAGCACAGGGATCCTAGGTCCAAAGGATGCACTGCTCCTGACACTTCTTTCTTGGTGCTACTGAGGTCCCCCTGTCTCTCTGCTCTTTTCTCTTTTATATCTCAAAAGAGACTGACTTAAAACACAACTTAATCTTGTAGATTGAGCCCTGCCTCCTTAACATAACTGCTTCAAATCTTCGCTCATTAACATCATAGAGGTAGGATTTACAATACATTGGAAAATCACATCAGCTGACAAAATGGTGGATAATCGCACAATACTGGGAAGCATGGCCTAGTCAAGCTGATATATACATTTTGGGAAGACAGAGTTTAATCCGTAACACCTAGTATGCAGCTATCGACCTGTTAATGCCTTTTTCTCCATACCTGTCCGGAAGTATCACCAGAAACAGTGTGCCTTCTCTCTGACCTAAGTATATAAGGACCAAATGATATAGAGGAATCTCTGTTACATTTTCTCCATCTTACCGTTATTTGGCCTCATAGGCAGACACAGTCACTTAATTGCACAGCAGAATGAAGAGATTAAAGCCCCAACATTCTTGCCAGTGGACCAGGAAGGTAGCTGCTCAGACATCAGAGAGCCTCAGAGAGACAGAGACCAGGCGGCTCAAGAGAGGGATACCATAAAGTTGTTTTTCATACCCCCCCCACTCCCACAGTTGCATATGCTTTGCTCTGACCCCAAGAAGTAGATCAATCCTTTGAGAACTGCATTATGGGTTAGAACACCAACAAGGTCCCAGACTGAGTGACACTCCCATAGATTACATCCAAATATCACTGCAAAGTCTTCAAAATCTGAACTGAGATCTGAGCCACAGCATCCAGAAGTTGGGAAAGAACCTGCAGCCTGAACATAACTGGGTCAAGTGATTGCTAAAACAAACAACATCGACATTTTCTGTAAGATTGAAGTAAGACACAGTCTTGGAATCATAGACAAAAACTTTAAAAAGCTACTTTAACCACGCTCAAAGAAGTAACAGGCACAACTTAGAAAAATAGAAAAATACATAGAAACCATTCACAAATGAAAATTTTAGACAGGAAAAATAGAGATAAAAAATTCACTTGATCAGCGGAATGCTGTTGACAGACAAAAGGATCAATGAGATGAAAATAGTTCAATTGAAAATATCCAATCTGAAAACAGAGGACAAATATTGAAAAAAAAATTAACAGAGCCTAAAAAAAATCCAAAAATATCTAACATTTATTTACTGGAATTCCATAAGGTGTAGAGAAAATATGTGGTGTAGAAAAAAGTATCTGAAGAAATACTGGCTCAACACTTCCCAATTTGTTGAAAGACATAAACTTACAGATTCAAGAAGCTATGCAAACTCCAACAAGTTAAACTCACATAATTTTACGCCCAAATGCCTCACTGCCAATTGTGGAATAACAAGGACCAAGAAAATATCTTCAAAGAAGCTAGAGAGAAAACAACTCATCTCACACAGGAGAAACAATTGGAATGACTCTGTATTCATCATCAGAAGCCATGGAGGCCAAAAGGCTGTGAAAACAACATTTTTTCAACACTGAAAGAAAAGAAACATTAACCCAGTGTTCTATAGGCTGTTATTTCCTTCATGAGTAAAGGAAAAATATTGACATTCTCAGGTGAAGGACGCTTAAGAGAATTCATCGCCACCAGACTTGTTCTAAATGAAACACTAAGGAAGTTCTTCAGGTGGTAGACTTGGAATTTCAGGAATTATGGAAAGCAACGAAGTCGAAAGTACCTTCTGAAGTTTGCCGTTCAGCCAAAGATTAGACAGGTCTATAAAACAAACAATAACACACGTGAAGAAAGTGTTTCTTAGTTCAATCGTGTGTATGAGACCAAAAGTGCAAAACCTGCCCAAAAGCACAGAAAAGAGGGCAGGATGGAACAGTAATCATGGCGGATGGAAACGGGGAACTGGAGCATAGGAGAGGACAATATTGACACATCATGAATATTGCCACCAATGTCACAAAACAATTGTGTATAAATGGCTGAACAAGAAAGTAATTTGCTCTGTAAAGTTTCAAATAAAGCACAATAAAAAATTTTTAAAAAGTGGTAGGTATCTGGGTAAACATATTATGCCAACCCTGATGTCACTGCACAACATGGCACAGGACTCCCCTCTTTGGAAAGACTTTCTAGCCTATTGGAAACACTTTGGAATATACTCTTGGTGGCAAATTAGTATTAGAGAATGGGATTATTTTGAAAATATGAGATGTCTGTACTCATGTCTGGTGAATAAACTGGATAATAACATTTTCAGAGCGAAATGAGATGTTCTAACAGAAAAATAGGCCTGAATTCCCACGTGGGCCATGAGCCTAATCTGAAGGCCTTTCCCAGAGAGGCATTTCAGGCACTTCTAGAGCAGCAGGAGCACTGGGGAATGCATGTATCAACCTCCCCCAGGGCCTTCTCTGAGGAGTAAGTACCTGCTTTAGTACTAAGCTTAAAAAAAAAGCTTAGGGGTTCATAAATAGTCATTCTGCATAAGGTCTTCAGATTCAAGTCTGTAATCCAGCTGGGATTCTGTGTGTGCTGCATCTCTGCATCAAAAGAATATGCTTCTAGATGCAGAATGCCAGGAGAGAGGCTGTTGGGCAGTTGGGGGTGGGGGGTGCTGCGCAGACAGGGGTGCCCAAGGGAGGCACAATATAGTCATTCTGCAGCAGGTCTAGTCATTCTGCATAAGAATTAGAATGCTTCTGTCAATGCATAATAGTTTACATGCAGGACATAAACAAAGTGACTGAAGGACAAAGTCAAATAGTAAACCAAGCCACTCCCTGTCAATCCTTATCTGAGAGGGTCTTCATGAAGACTTCCGGGGATGGAGAAGGACACAGTAAACGCTGATTTATTTTACCTCTTCCTTCCTCAAGAAACAGGAACTGGTGTTAAGATGTCAGGTGTCAAGCCCCAAACTCCTCTTCTGGTCTGGATTTAAGCTGTGTAATAAAACTGGGATCAGGCAATCAGCTGTGAGCAGACAGACCCAGAGTATTCCCAGTGCCCCACATCTTTGAGCTCCAGTGAGATCCTGTTCTTAGTCACTAGATTAGCAGAGGAGCTGAAAGACTGAAATTCAGTGTTTTCAGGCAACTTGGGCTTCAAACAGTCACTTATTGCTAAAATCGTATTTCTCTGTGTTAATTTATGATCCTTAACTCAAATCCGGAGTTTGGAGCTCATTTTGATAACTCGTCATTAGTCTGCATAGACTAGAGTCTGCTCACAGTCAGTGATGACAATGGAGGAAACAAAGTCCCTAGCCCAGAGGAGGGACTGCTCCCCATATTTGGGGCAATGCCCCTGGGAAGCATCGGCGAGGTGCACTTTGGCCTCTGTGGCTTTGCCTTCTGCTCCTGGAATTGCACCCTGGGGGCCTCCATATGCAGACCCAGAGTCCGTGGGTGACCACAACTCCCCCGTTCTGGGTCATCGTCCGGACACACGTTGCGATATGCTTCCTGCCCTCCTTTCCAGCATAAGCGCTGCGATCACAAGTGGCAGAACCAGTTCTCAGGTCCAGACCCTAGACCTTGCCCTCCTTGGCCTTAGGCTTCCCCTAGTCCTGGTGGAACCTGCAAGCCTGTCGGATGCGAGGTTAGCACCCGGCTGGGTGGGCTTGGGCCTGTCTCAAAAGGCTCATGGTGCACGCAGCTTCCTCCTCCTTGGAGCCTGTGGGCTTGCGGTGGGCAGCCCCGCATCTCGTGCCTCCCTCGGGCGCCCTCTCTGAGCAGCAGCTCCCCTCCCCCTCCCCCGCCAACAACCCAACAGTCGCACTGCCTGCTTTCTGCTTCTACAAGCGTGTTCTTTTGATGCACACATGCAGCACACACAGAAGCTCGGTTGGATTACAGACTTGAACCTGAAACGCACAGCTTTAAAACTACTAGACTGGCGGGGGGCGGGGGTATTGGCAGTGAAAAAAGGAAAAAAAAAAATAAGAAAGAGAACAATTACAAAAAAAGTATTAGAAGACTATATCCTCACATTATGGACTCAAGAAGGTTGCGGATAAACAACTGCGTAGATAGCATACTGTTGTCTCTTTGCAAATAAGTCTTAAATGAGGGAATTTGGTACCGGGAAGAGTTGCAGAGCCTGACTTTGGGGAAATCTGGGATTGATGAATTGCCTTGCATGAGGCTACAAGCCCTGATAATCAATATTTGAAGATGAGATTCGAGCAACCTAGAACATGCATCAGAATTTTTTCTAAGTAAATTAGCACTAGAAGATGCCTTTAACCACTAAATAAAATGGGTCAGTAGTTCAAGATCTCCCTACAAAGAAAACGGCAGACCTAGATCGTTTCCAGTCAGGTTCCAGCAAACATGCAAGAAACAGTCATTTTAATCTTGTACATAGTCAACAGAGATTAGAAAACCATGAGATACTCCCCTAACTTGATCCTTAAGGCTAGTTTAAAAATGATAACAAATTAGAGAAGGATGGTAGAAGAAGAGTTAGAGGACAAGCACACTCAGTAACTGAGATGCAAAACCCTACGTAAGATGCCAGCAAAGGAAATCCAGCAAAGGATAAACCACGTAACATGCCATGATCAAGGCGGTTTATTGTAGGCATACAAATTTGAGTGAATGTTAAAGATTTAGTAATTTCATTCACCACATGCATAGGTGAAAGAAGAGAAGACATATGCTCACCTCAAGAGATGGGGGCAAAGCAGGTTGATAAAATCCAATCACACGGAGAGATAAGGACTAGGAGCAAATATGGAACAGAAAAGGAGTTCCCGAACGTGGAAAACTACAACTAGCATGATAGTTCATGGTGACGTGTGGGACATTCTCTTTAAAATTAATAAACAATAAAATAAGGGTGCTTCTATCATTACTTTTATTAAACATTGAACACTGGAAGTGTAAGCTAGTACAAAAAGAGAAAAAGTATAACTGCTATTCATAGATTATAGGACTGTCTCCATTGAAAACTGTAGAAAATACTGGAATTAATAGTAATCATAAATAAAAAATAAATTGAAATTTCAATGCATCAGCATCAAGCAGACTCTGTCATAGCTCTTAGGTGAAAGCAAAGGACACTGATAGGGAAAGAGCAGGTTCGGGTGGGCTAGACCAAGGAGGGAAGAAAATTATTCTGCACTGGGCTGAACTTATAAGAACGGGTATGCGTGCTAGTTACCTAGTCCCTCCATAACAAAAAATAACACAACTGGATGGCTTTAAAGAACAGAAATTTATTTTCTCACAGTTTAGCAGGTAGTAGTTCGAATTCAGGGCATGGCTGTAGTGGGAGTTCCTTCCTTGTCTACCTCAGCTTCTAGTAGATGCCAGCAATCATTTGTGTTCCTGGCCTTCTAGAAGCATCTGTCTTCTTTATCTGTCTTCCTTTTCACCTGTTTGTGTCTGTGTGTATTCTGCTCCTTTTATAACTAAGAAGAGTTAGGCTTAGGACCCACCCTACATTGGTATGACCTCATTCACATAATAAAAGCAGGCCCCCTCTTTCCTAACAAGGTCAGATTTACAGGTACAGGGGTTAGGATTTCCACATACATTTTGGAGGGACACAATTCAATCCCTAACAGTCGACTTACCAGATATTCTGGATTGAGAGTACTCGCATGAACAGCTGAGAGTGGTTCCAATTCTTTGCTACATTCGTTGGCTGAAACTTGTCTCAATGGTCACCCAAAGGAATGCTGGAGCAATTTATTGTGTAGGACCTGGCCAATCATTCCTAATCACGTCCATTGTGTGGAAAAACACACAATCCCATCACCGAAGCCTTGAGAAATTCATGGATAAGAAAAGAATGGTGGTTGGAACCAAGAATTGTTTCATAGCCTAGATAACATGGTGTAGGTGTTAGATATTCACATGGAGATGTCAGGTAATAAAACTTCACCCCACATGGGGATGTCAAGGATAATACCAACAGCTAATGTTCATTGAGTACCTACACTGGTGCCAGGCACTCCTGTGCTTTTCCTTTCATGTTTGCTTTTCATGATGGCCATATGAGGAATGTATCATTATAATGCATAAAGAGGTCAATACAGAGAGTTAGGCTGACATTTGAATATATGAGTCTGGACCCAGGAGGAGTTTGAATGGATGGAGGTATAAACCTCACGTCCTTAGCTACAAATAGCAGTAAACTCCCTGAGGCATCCTAGAGGGAGGGTGTCAATAGAGAGAGGAGTAGGCACCAAGCCCAAGGGTACTCTGGTGTCTAGAAGCCTGCCAGGTGAACAGCAGCCAACAAGCCTCTCTGAAGTCCAGTGTGGTTCCTGGAGGGTTGTCTGTCCTTGCTCTCAGATGCATTTCCCCAGTGCTCCTCCCCCCTGCACTGGGTTGTCCCCTTCATGACGACAGGGACACTATGTACCTTTCACCACTGTATCCGCATAACATAGACTATTTCTGGCCCATGGAATATACTGACTGAATGAAAAATAAACAAACGATAAGGACGTAAAATCCTTCGTAGTTGATACCTTGGAATACATTAAGGGGCTTAATGAGTAAGAGGGAGAAAAACTGATCAGGGCTGCTTCTGAGACCATCTCTTAGGCGTAAAGAGTGTTAAACAATAATTAAACAAAGAGATTTAATGGCAGAGATGTATGTTAAAAAGATGTTTAAGTATAGGTTGAAGTTACTAGAAACATGCACATTTATTATTGCAACTATAGTCAAATCGTTAAAAAACATATACTACATGCACACAGAATATTATAAAGTAATTTAATGCCCTCATTAAAAAAAAACAAAAAAAATTTATCATGAGAAAAGACTAATGATGAATGAAAATACCAGGATACAATATCCGTGTTAATATACATAAATGTGTGTGCTAATACACACATAAAACCAGTTGCCACTGAGTCAGTTCTGATTCATGATGACACCAGCGTGCCAGAGTAGAACTGTACTCCATAGGGGTTTCAGTGGCTGAGTTTTCGGAAGTAGGCTGCCAGACCTCTCTTTCACAGCAATTCTGGGTGGACCCGAACTCCAACTTTCTGTCAGCAGCTCAAGATATTAACCATTTAAATCAACCAGAGACTCTAACACACATACATGTCAATATAAGTAAGATAACAGACATATCGGAACGTTAATAATTTATTCTATGCATTACGTATGTTTTCTTGTTATTTATTGCATACTTTCCCATTGCTTCCAAGTTTTTGAGGAATAGAATGTACTTCTGGAAAAATTCATGAGAAATTTTTAAGTAATGAAATAATTAACAGAAACAGAATGAGTAAATCTGTGGCGAGGCAGCCCATGAACCCAAGATTATAGTAACACTGGTATGAAAAGGAGAATTGTGGAGTCCTGAAGCTCAGTGGTCCCATGCATCCATCAGGAAAGAGGGAAGAGCAAATAAACAAGGAGAAAATACAGTGAGCCAGAGGAGTGGGAGCCCTCTGTTGTGGGCACAGTTTTCTCATGAAACTTTAGATGGGCACAATGGGTGGGATTATCCACTTCCATCATACAAACATTTTTATTACCCTTGATTTTAACGGAACTATGTTATAAAAACAAATGATAAAATAAAGTATAATAAAAGAATAAATCTCATCAGTGGACTACTATCATTTTCCCCAGCCACTGATTTTTTTACTGAGGAGGGCAGGAGACACACATGGGAAAGAAGATGGAGCAGTGTGAAGACTCATGCTAAGTGAGGAGGGGAGTGTTTCTGAGACAGGCCTTAGCTGCTACCACCTAGGGTGCACGACCAGCTGTGCACAACCAACTGGAAGAAATGGCACATTATTTCTGAGACCTACTCTAGCTCATAACAAATTATGCATAACATGGGGAAGAATGAGAATTCCAGGACACTTAACTGTTCTCATGAGAAACCTATACATAGAACAAGAGGCAGTCATCTAAACGGAGCAAGGAATATAGCATGGTTTAAAGTCAAGAAAGGTGTACATCAGCGTTGTATCCTTTCACCATATGTATTCAATCTGTATGCTGAGCAAATAATCCGAGAAGCTGGACTGTATGAGAAGAATAAGGCATCAGGATTGGAGGAAGACTCATTAATAACCTCAGATATGCAGATGATACAATCTCCCTTGCTGAAAGTGAAGAGGCCTTAAAGCATTTACTGATGAAGATCAAAGACTACAGAATAACAGCCTAACAACTGGACCAATAAGCAACATCATGATAAACAGAGAAAATGTCGACGTCATTAAGGGCCTCATTTTACTTTGATCCGCAATAAACACCCACGGAAGCAGCAGTCAAGAAATCAAACGACACACTGCATTGGACAAATCTGCTGCAAGAGACCTCTTTAAAGTGTTCAAAAGCACAGATGTCACCTTGAAAAGTAATGTGCGCCTGACTCAAGCCATGGTGTTTTCAGTCGCCTCATACGCACATGAAAGGTGGGCAATGAATAAGGAAGACTAAAGAAAAACTGAAGGCATTGAATTAAGGGGTTGGCAAAGAATATTGAATATACCACAGACTGCCAAAAGAATGAACAAATCTGTCATGAAAGAAGTACAGCCAGAATATTCCTGAGAAGCAAGAATGGCAAGGCTTCATCTCACATATTTTGGACATGTTGTCAGGAGAGATCAGTCCCTGGAGAAGCAGGTCATACTTGGTAACAAGTGGCCACAACAATGGGCTCAAACATAACAACGACTGTGAAGGTGACAATAGGTAGTTTAACATACAATTTGACCCATATGAATTAAAATTTAAACAATTATTTCATCCCTTTTTGTAGCGGTTTTAGAATATACAATTAAAATAAATGTAAATAATTATTAGAAAAAATCTCTGAACATAAAATTTAATTTTTTTAAGTCACTGCTCCATACCCCAAATCTAAATGGCTTGATATAAAGCACTGGTCTTTGTGATTCACAAAAAGCAGGTACCAATTCCTGAACAAGAACTGAAGTGACAGGAGAAACTCCTCATGCTGTTATAGCCCTGAGTATGGGCCCTAATCCAATAATCTGTCCTCATTAATTCCTTTTCATTTCATCTCTGTGAAAGGGGAGGGAGAAGGTGAGAGAGGGTTACATGTGCCTATTCTGTTCTTTAGCATCTAGTTCACTGCCAGGAACAAGTATTCATAAGAGTCTACAAAACATTAAAGTACAAATAAGGAGGAAAACCTCCTAGTGTATATATGTATTAGGTGGCACAAAGAGTTAAGTGCTCAGCTACTAACTGAAAGGTTGGCAGTTTAAATCCACTCAGAGTTGCCTTGGAAGAAAGGCCTGGCAATCTACCTCCAAATGGTCACAGCTATTGAAGACCGTATGGAGGGCAGTCCTACTCTGAAAACTCACGGGGTCGTCATGAGTGAAAATCTACACAATGGCAACTGGATTGGTAATCTATATATGGCATAAATGTTGGGAAAATTAGTTTCTGAACATATACACGGCATATAGAATACACTGTACATTTAGTATTATGTGCCAAAACCCACTGTCATCAAGTCGATTCTAACTCATAGTGACCCCAAAGGACAGAGTAAAACTGCCGCATAGGGTTTCCAAGGCTCTAAGTCTTCACTGAAGCAGACTGCCACATCTGTCTCCTACAGAGAGGCTGGTGGGTTTGAACCACTGACCTTTCAGTTAGCAGCCAAGTTCTTTAACCACAGAGCCACTAGGGCTCACTGCTGTCATGTACAGTGATTACATAAGCAAATTCTGAAACAAACTCCCTGGGTTTAAATCCTAACTCAGTTTATCAGCTGGGTGATCTGGGCACGTTACTTTACCTCTCACTGCCTTAGTTTCCCATTTCTAAAATGGATCTTATGCAAAAGGTTGTCACGCAGGTTAAATAAAACACACAAGGCACTTAGAAAAAGGCCTTACACACAGAATGAACACAATAAATGTTAGTTTTCATAATTATTAAGGGAATACAAACAAACGGTTAGGTTGAAGGAACTTCCACTGAGAAAGAGTTGAGTTCCAAAATTCATGTGTAAAGTCATTTACATCAACTGTTAAAGTTGTATGTTTAGATTCAAGTGATTACTGAGGTATGTTATGATCTTGAACAGAGTTCTGGGGACTATACAGGCTGACTCTGCATGCCCTTCTCCTGCACATCCATTCCATCTCCCTTGGAGCCCAGACATCATGTTATCAATTAAACCCCTCCCACACTGGTGGTGTACTGTTTAAGAGCTATGGCTGCTAACCAAAAGGTCATCAGTTCAAATCCACCAGGCGCCCCTTGGAAAGTCTATGGCACAGTTCTGCTCTGCCCTATTGGGCCGCTACGAGTTGGAATAGACTCAGTGGCAATGGGTTTTTAATGGGTATGAGTTAACTGTTCGGTGCTTAAAGACGTACCAAAAGCAACCACTAACACAAAAGTATAGTAAAAGTTCTTATTTTAGAATAGCAAAACCTTTTTCTAACACAGTGGTGAATTAGGGTGGGCTGTGGATCAAGAGGAGCCCTGGTGGCATAGTGGTTAAGAGCTCAGCTGCTAATCAAAAGGTCAGCAGTTCGAATCCACCAACTAGTCCTTGGAAACTCTATGGGGTAGTTCTACTCTATGCTATAGGGTCTCTGTGAGTTCAAATCAACTAGGGTCTCTACGGGTTGGAATCAACTTGATGGTGACAAGTTTGGTTTGGTGGGTGTCATGGATTGAATTATGACCCTAAAAAACGTGTGTCTCAACTTGGTTAGGCCATGATTCCCACTATTGTGTAGTTGACGTCCATTCTGTGATTGTAATTTTACTTTAAGAGGATTAGGGTGGGATTGTAACACCACCCTCACTCAGGCACGTTTCCCTGTGGTGTGACCTGCACCACCTTTTATCTCTCCAGACATAAAAGGAAAGGGAAGCAAGCGGAGAGTTGGGGGCCTCATACTATCAAGAAAGCAGCACCAGGAGCACAGCATGCCCTCTGGACCCAGGGTCCCTGCACCTGAGAAGCTCCTTGACCATGGGAAGGCTAAGGACAAGGACCTTCTTCCAGAGCCGAAAGAGAGAGAAAGCTTTCCTTTAGAGCTGATGCCTTGAATTTGGACTATTAGCCTACTTTAATGTGAGGTATTAAATTTCTCTCAGTTAAAGCCATCCACTCATGGTATTTCTGTTATGGCAGCATTAGATGATGAAGACAGTGGGTCAAGGTGGAAGGAGTGGATGAAGGACAAAAAAAGAAAAACGGACAACAAGAGAAATATAAGAATTCAGAGAACTGTGAAAATTTAATTCCTGAATATACTTTCTTTCTCCTCCCTATAACTGTAAGGACTTTTCTCATATACAGCATATATAAGTAAATCCTTGCAATATTTAAAACACTTAGATTTTTGTAAAACTCATTCTCTGAAAACTCATGGTGGCCCCATTAATTTGTGGCTTAAAAACAACTCAGAACTAAAAAGAAGCATAAATAAATAAATAAAGGCACTGCTGTCATTTGCGGGTGATGTTCTTTTCCTGCTATCCACAACCCACACACTCGGGAGTTAATTTTCCAGGGTCAGCATTCATAGACCATCCTCTTTCTATTACCACCACCCCACCACCCTTAATTATTTAGAAAAGGCAGGGCCAGTCAGTGTTCCAAACATCAAGTTTTCTCTCCAAAATGCCAACTCGCACTTGGGGAGCAGGCTACATTCTCAGCTATCAGCACTTCCACTAGCCCCTGCAGATAAGGAACATGTCTCCACTTAACTGTTCATCGTAATAATAATAAAAAAAAAAAATGTAAAAACCTGTTTCTTCAAACAAAACAAAACAGGCATTTCCCTATTACCCACCCACCCCACTCTCCCACACCCAGTGCTCCCCCACCACACACACACTCAAATATTTCATACCAAGGGTATGTCCCAAGCACGGGGTCTGGCTCCGCTTTTCTTTTACAGCCCTTGGAGGCCTCTGGAGAAACCATACTTTTGGTTGGCAATTCCCTGAACCCTGCCTATTCAAGCTGGCACTTATTCAAAAAGGCAGGTGAGTCTTCAAGTCAGGTTTTTAAAAGGAATTTAAGAGGAATCAGGTGATATGCCTACTCACCCTCAAGTTTCTCAAAGGTAATAATTTCTTGAGATGTTTACAATGTCTCAACTATGGGTTAATTAAATCCCTTAGGATGGTGGGCATGGGAAAATCCTCCATCTCAATGCCCCCCATTTTGAAAAAAAATAGGAGAAATCTCCAAAATTACAAATTTGAATTTCTACATATTTGATTGAACTAAGGAGTAAGTTCCTCACGTGTGTTATTCTTGGTCTGAGCCCTGGTGGTGCAGTGGTTAAGAGCTCAGCTACTAACCAAAAGGTCTGCTGTTTGAATCCACCAGCCGCTCCTTAGAAACCCTGTGGGGTAGTTCTACTCCATCCTATAGGGTTGCTAAGAGTCAGAATCCACTGGATGGCAATTGGTTTGTTTGTTTTTCAATCTTTGGCTGAAAGGTGGACTTTGTTATCAATTTATTAAATCAACGGGTAATTTGCTGGATATTTCTCATACAGGAACTTATGATGTCTTCAAATCCAGCCAATCAGGTTTAGGGAGAGAGAAACTTCTCTACCTTAGCCTCCCTGCCACTCCCACACCTTTTTCATTGATTTCCATGCCCTGTTTAAGTAACATCACTCATCACTTCTCACTGTCTAGGTTATTTGAGCTAATTCAGGGCAGTCAATTCCACCTGAGCCCTAGGATACCCTCATTTACATACTCTGCCCTGTTGTTCCTTCACCAATGGCTGACCTCACATCTCCCCTTGAATGTCTACTAGGCATCTCAGACTTAATGTGGTTCAAATAAAATTCTTGCTCCAAGTGTCTTATTTACCTCCCAGTCTTCCTTATCTAAGCAAATGTTCTCACTATCCTCTGGGTTGTTCAGGACAAAAACCTAGGAATCATCCTTGATTTCTCTCCTTTATTCAAATCTTGCATCCAATCCATTGACACATATTCTGGACTCTTGGCTCTACCTTAAAATAAATCCTGACTCTATCCACTTCTCACTACCTCCACCTTACAGCCACCATCATCTCTTGGTTAAAACTGGACTCCATGCCACTGATCTTCCCTCTTACAGTCTACATAACAGCATCATTTCAGCGGCTTCTCATGGCGATTAGGAAAAATTCCCAAATGCTTCCCATGGTCTTTCATGATGCGGGGCTTGCCCACCATACTAACAGTCCTCCCTCGGTTCACTCCACACTCGCCATGACTTATTTCCTGAGCTTCCTCAAACATGCCAAAACACTTGGTTATTTAAGGGCCTCAGAAACAACTCTTTCCTTTATTGGCAATATCCTCCCTCCAGAACTTCATACAGCTATTCTCTCCTTGGATATAGGTCAGTTATCTTCTCAAATATCCTGCTCCCATAAGCCTTTACTGACTATTAATCTAAAACAGCTCACCCTACTCATTCCCTCACATGCAACTCTGTCTTATTTTCAAAATATTTAGCTCTCCTTGACATTTTTTGTTAATTATTACCTGTAAATTTATTTTTTCTGGTGGAGAATGTATGCAGCAAAACATACCCCAACTCAACAGTTTCTACCTGTACAATTTAATGACATCGGTTACATTCAAGTTGTGCAACCATTCTTGTCCTCCTTTTCTCAGTTGTTCCTCCATCATTAACATAAACCCACTGCTCCTTAAGGTTCCTATCTAATCTTTTCAGTAGCTGTTGTCAATCTGATGCCATGTAGACAGTTCTTAAAAGAGCATATGCTCAAGGTAGACCACTTTTATTAGTTAAGTAAGCTAATGTTCTGGAGCCCTCGTGGCACAGCGGTTAAGTGATACGGTAGCCAAGCAAAAGAAGAGCAGTTTGAATCCACCACCTGCACCTTGGAAACCCTATGCGGCAGTGCTATTCTGTCCTACAGGGTCTCTGAGTCAGAATCAACTCAACAGCAACAGTTGGGTTTTTTCTTTTTTATACTTCGGTTTTAAGATAATTCAAGGGAATGCTTTTGGTGTAACGTTTAAAGATTATCTCACGGCAATAGTTTCAGGAGTTCATTCACCCTCAATGGCTCCAAAAAGTCTAGGGTTCATGAGAATTTGAAATTCTATTCTGCATTTTCCCCCTTTTGATCAGGGCTTTGCTATGGACTCTTTGATCAAAATGTTCAGCGACAGTAGCCGGGAACCTTCTGGTTCTTCTGGTCTCGTGGCATGCTAGATGTTCTTTTAAAAAACATGAGTGGATGCTGAAGGTTATCAAATACTTATTTTATTACACCTATTAATATAATCACATTTATTTTTCCTGTACCTATGGCAAATTGTACTGATTCATTTTTGAATGTTAAACTAACCTTGAATTCTTGGGATAGACCCAACTTGGTCATAATATAATCTTCTTTACAGTATTGCTGGATTTGTTTTGCCTATTTATTTTCATATTTTACATCTATGTTCATCAGTGACATTGGCCTGTAATTTTCCCATCTTGTGCTGCTCTTGTCAGGTTTTGGTATCAATATTCATTCTACAAGCTTTATAAAATGAGTTTGGGTATATATTTCCTTTTATATTGAAGAATTTGTGAAATATTTCTTGAATATTTGGCAGAATTTGCAGGAAAAGCCATCTGACATGAAGTTTCCTTTTTGAGAATAGTTTGAGCTCTAATTCAATTCTATTAACAGTTGTGGAATTACTTTTGCTTCCTGTTTCTTCCTGAATCATTGTTATTAACTTACATGGTAGGATACGTTTGCCTACTTTACCTAAATTTGCAAATTTATTGGCTAATATGGTTCATAACATTCTCACATTATCTTTATGTTCTGCAAGATCTGTAGTCATTTTCTTTCTAATTCCTGATATTCGTTGTTTATACCTTCATTCTTTTTCACTTCATCAGTCTTGCCTAAAGTTTGTCAATTTTACTAGCATTTTCTAAGAATCAACTTTAGTCTTTGTTGATCGTCCGTTGCATGTATTCAATCATTAATAGAAACAAAAATTCCTATGTTTGTTTCTGGTTTTTACCCAACATTTTGAATGGATGTTTAACTCACTTATTTTTCAAGATTTGTTCTTTCCAATTATATTTTTAAGGCTATAAGTTTCCTGTATTATATTGTCTGTACTGCACAAATTTTTACGTGCACTATGTTCATAATTGTTCACTTCAAAAGGTATTCTAATTTTCATCATGATGTCTTCTTGATTCATACTATTTTAAAATATCCAAGGACATGGAGATTTTGTATTTTCTCTTTCTAAGATGGTTTTTATTTTAATTTTGGTGTACTTACATAGTATCCTCTATATTATTGCAGACTCTTGAAATTTGTTGAGACTTGCTTTATAACACAGTATATAGTCCGTTTTTATAAACACTATGTATTTTGTGCATGAGATGAATGTATATTCTTTAGTGGTTAGATAATGCACACACATACACATATATCAATTTGGTATTTTTATACATGTTAAATCTTCTGTATCGTTGATAATTTATGGACTTCTATGTTTCTGAGGGGTGTGTTAAAAATCTATTACGAAGCATGATGTCAAAAGGAGCCCCAGTAGTGCAGTGGTTAAGCACTCAGCTGTTAAACCTTTTGATTTGATCCACCAACTACTCCATAGGAGAAAGATATGACCATTTCCTGTCATAAAGATTACAGCCTTAGAAACCCTTTGGAGAAGTTCTACTCCATCTTATAGTCACTATGAGTCAGAATTGACTCAACAGCACACAAGAGAAAATGTATGATGTGATGGAAACTGAGGAGTACGAAGCTCAAAGAATTGGTCCTAACTCCAGGGTCAAAGGATGAAGGACAGAGAAAACAGCAGAGACGTCCAAAAGCTTGGAAAAAAGGAGGCTGAGAGGACAATGGTTGGTGGTTTAAGGGCTTTGAAGGGCTACCACATATACTGAGGAATCTGGAGTGCAATGTTCTTGCCTAAGGATGAAGACATGCTCATAAAGATCCTGACAAAGCTTTAGGCTTGCACCTCTGGTTGATCTTTGGGCTCCATGGGGGCAGGAAGTGAAGGCTAAGGCAGAGTTTTAGGCACTCTTGCTTAGCATTGAAAGAACGCCCCAGTTCAGAGCCAATCTGCAAAGACTGGGATAATGTTCCTTTTCCTTTTTGGCTACAAGCATTTAAAGAAAGCACTGTCAGGTCAAGAACTGACTGCTGAGATAACAGAACAGAACTTCAGTGTCCACACATGAGAAGACATACAATCTTTGCAGAAATAGTTTGGAAACATCACTAAGCAAATGGATGACTGGCCCTCAACAATTAAAAAAAAAAAAAAAGCAAACCCTAACGCCTGGAGGGAATCTGATTTCCAGAGTTTTACATTATAATATTTAAGATATCCAGTTTTCAACACACTATTTTAAGTCATAAAAAGAAAAAGAAAAGGATGGTTCATTTGTTAAGAAGAAAGAAAGAAGAGAAATGAACAGAAAGCATCCCTAAGGAAACACAGATATTGGGATTACTAGACAAAGATTTTAAAACAATTGTCTTAAGTTTCCTGAAAGAGCTAAAGAAACCACAGACAAAAAAAAAAGGAAACCAAGAAAAGAATGTATGAACAAGTAGAAAATATTAATAAAGAAATATTATACAAAAGAACCAAATAGAAATTATAGAGCTGAAAAGTAGAATAGCTGAAATAAAAATTTCATTAGAGGAGCTCAACAGCAGATTTGAGCAAGAAAGCAGGAAAATGTAAACTTGAAAAAGCACAACGGAAATTGTTCTAACTGAGGAGCATAAAGGAAAAAGAATGAAGAAAATGAACAGAGCCTAAGGGACCTGCGGGACAACATCAAGCATACCAATATACTCATCAAGGGAGTTCCAGAAAGGAAAGAAAGATGAAAGGACAGAAAGAATATTTGAAAATGTAATGACTGGAAGTTTCCCAAATGTCATCTAGATATCCAAGAAGCTCAATAAACTCAATGGACAATAAATACATAGATATCCACAGAGAGATATAATCAAAATGTCAAAAGACGAACACAGAAACTTGAAAGTGGCAAGAGATAAGTGACTCCTAATGTACAAACAAGAGAGTCTCAACAAGTTTAACTGGTGATTTTTCATCAGAAACCATTGAGATGAGAAAATAGTGGGATGATGTATTTAAGATACTGGAAAAAAAATACAGAAACAAAAGTATGAACCAAGATGTCAATATCTAGCAAAACTATCTTTCAAAAATGAAGGCGAAATTAAGACATGCCCATATACACAAAACCTGAGGGAGTGTGTTAGTAGCAGAACTGCCTTATGAGAAATGCTACAGGGAATCATTCTGGCTGGCACGGAAGGACACTAGACAGTAACTTGAAGCCATAAAAAGAAACAAAGACTCCGTAAAGGTAACTGCTTAGATAAAACAAAGTCAGTAATATTTTTATATCACGCCTCTTTTTTTTATATATGATTTAAAGCACGAATGCATAAAAATACTTACACATCTCTCTTAATGGACACACAATGTATAAAGATGCAATTTTTGTAACAGCAACGTAAGTAGGGGAGGTAACTGAGCTGAATAAAAGCAGAATTTTGTATACTGTTGAAGCTAAATTTGTATTAATTAAAAGAAGATTGTTATAAATATAAGATATCAATTGTAATCCTCATGGTCACCACTAAGAAGTTAAAAAATATAAGGAAAGGAAATAAGGAGAGGATCAAAATTGTACACGTGAAAAAAATCAGTCAAACACAAACGTGGACAGTAGTGAAGAAAATGAGCAACAAAATACATATATGACCTACTACAAAGTAGAAGATATAAGTCCTTCCTTATCATTAATCGCTTTAAATATAAATAGATTAAATTCACAATTGGGATCATTAAAGTTGTGTGTCAACTTTGTTGGACCATGATTCTCAGTGCTTTGGCAGTTATGATGCAGTTTAGCAGTCGTATAATGATGCAATCATTTCCGTACCTCCATGATGGGATCTGCTGTGAGTAGCCAATCAGATGTAAGGGAGTTTCCTCGGGGGTGTGGACTGCATCCAATATAAGTGGCCTTTCTGGCAAGGCTCTTGAGCTTTTGTTCACTCTGAATCCTGCAGCTGGCTCCTCTTCATCTGACCTCAAGTTTTTGGGACTTGAACCTTCAGCTTACCTTCCAACTTTGGGATTCACCAGCCTCTGCAGTCTGTGAGCCACGGCCTGCCAGCTTACCTGCCGATGTTGAGATTTGTCACCCTTTGCAGCCTGTGAGGCACAGACCTGTTGTATGACCTGCAGATCTTGAGTTCTGCAGTCCCTGCATCTATGTGAGTCAGGAGAAGCCACAAGCCTGATCCATGGACTTGAGACTTACCAGGCTCTACAGCCTCGTGAGCCATTTCCTTGATATAAATCTATCTCTCTCTCCCTCTCCCTATCTATCCATCCATCCATCCATCCATCCATCCATCCATCCATCCATCCATCTATCTATCTATCTATCTATACACCTCACTGGTTTTGCTTCTCTAGAGAACCCAGCCTAAGATACCAATTAAAAGACAAACATTGGCAGAATGAATAAAAAAATCATTCAATTGCTATCAAGCTGATCTGACTCATGGTGACCCCTCCCCCCATATGTGTCAGAGTAGTACTGACACACAAGTGTGTCAGTTCAATGGCTAATTTTTCAAAAGTAGACCGCCAAGCCTTTCTTCCGAAGTGACTCTGGGTGGACTCAAACCTCCAGCATTTTGGTTAGCAGCTGAATGCATTAACCGTTTGCACCTCCCAAGGACTACAACATATATCTATGTTTATTTCTGTATTACTTGTCTTTATACTATACATACACACATACACACACACACAGACATCCATGAGTGGCTCATACAGATGCTTTGGACTTCAACTAGTAGGGCTCTATTAATTATTGATAGAAAAGTACTGATATCAATTGCAAATGCTTATTTGTCCATTTCCCCTTTCAGATTTATTAATGTCTGTATTTTGGAGCCCTGGTGTTAAATACATACACATTTACGATTGTTGTATCTTTTTGGAGAATTGAACCTTTATTATGTTATGTCCCTACTTATTCCTAATTTATACTCCTTTTCCTGAAGTATAATTTGTCTGATATTAATATAGCTACTGCAGTAGAACTGGATAATTTTCAACCATTTCAAGAGGTAGCATAAGATCAAGAACTGATGGTATAAAAGGAAGAAATCGAAGCTGCATTGAAGGCATTGGTGAAAAAACTATCCACTCTCCACCATCTTCACTAACTCTGACACCAACTGTCCCTCACACAGCACTCCCTACTTCTCTGCTGGGTTCAGTAATTCATTGCAACGGCCACACAGAGCTCATAATCCATATTCATGATTATGGGGTTTATTAGGGAAGTAACAAGTATAACTCAGGCTCAAAGACACTCAGAATACAGTTCTTCTATCAGGACAGCCTCTTCCCTCCTGTGCTCATAGGCGTGCCTCTGCCTGGCCTTGGGCCTCTCTCCAAAGGCACTCAGCTTTCCTTCTCCATGGGCCATCATCTCCTATAGCCGGGTCCCTGTTGCTTGGTCTCTCCTGCCATGGCATCTTACCGTCTTCAGGGTTACAGTTTCCTCTCTCTATCTCAGTCTCCTGCTTCTAGGAGCTTCTCAGTGCAGGGATCTCAGGTCCATAATATATGCTCAGCTCCTGGCTGTTCTTCCTTGATGGGAGTTGAATCCTCCTCTTTGCTCTGGAACTGGTGCTCTTTGAAGGGAAAACTAAACAATCCCCTTGGTGAGCCACAATTATCCTATCACACAGTCCTGCCCAAGCACCGGGGTGAATGTTATAAGACCATGGCTAGAAAGGCCACACAAAGTAAACAATCACATCACAGTACCTTGGACTCATTTTTCAAGTGAAGTATCAAAAATCCGATACGAACAGATTGGTAAAGAACATAATCAACACCAAGAACATTTTCATAATTATGTTTTCTGTATTTGGAAGAAATCTATAGCACTATTCTTATTTTGCCCATTCACAGGAATCACAGAGATTAGTGGTAGATATCGCAGTACCAGAAAACTCCCTGGTGAAACAGTCTGTGAGCAGTCTTACAAACACGGATATTCCACCAGAGTCAAAAGAATGACGTTACATTAATCATCAAAGAGAACATTTCAAGATCTAGCCTGAAGTACAATGTTGTCACTGATAGGCTAATATCCATACACTTACAAGGAAGACCAGTTTATATGACTATTCAAATTTATGCACCAACCACTAATGCCAAAGACAAAGAAATTGAAGATTTTAAACAACTTCTGCAGCCTGAGATTGATCAAACATGCAATCAAGATGCATTGATAATTACTGGTCATTAGAATGTTAAAGTTGGAAACGAGGAAAAGTAGTTGGAAAACACAGCATTGCTGATAGAAATGATGCCAGAAATCTCATGAAAGAAGTTTGCAAGACCAGTGACTCATCCACTGCAAATATTTTTTTTCACCAACATAAACGGCAGCTATACACGTGGACTTTACCAGATGGAATACACAGGAATCAAACTGACTACATCTGTGGAAAGAGAAGATGGGAAAACTCATATCATCAGTCAGAACAAGGCCAGGGATCGATTGTGAAACAGACTGTCAATTGCTCATATGGGAGTTCAAGTTGAAACTGAAGAAAAGTAGAATAAGTCAAAAAGGGCCAAAGTACGACCTTGAGTACATCTCACCTGTATTTAGAGACCACCTCAAGAATACATTTTACATGTTAAACACTAACGACTGAAGACCAGGTGAGTTGTGGAATGACATCAAGGACATCACACATGAAGAAAGCAAGAGGTCCTTTAAAAGACAGGAAAGAAAGAAAAGACCAAAACGGATGTCAGAAGAGACTCTGAACCTTGCTCTTGAATGTCGGGTAGCTAAAGTGAAAGGAAGAAATGACGAAGTAATAGAGCTGAAAGAAGATTTCAAAGGGTGGCTTGAGAAGAAAAAGTATTATAACGACATGTGTAAAGATCTGGAGATGGATAACCAAAACGGAAGAACACACTCAGCATTTCTCAAGCTGAAAGAACTGAAGAAAAAATTCAACCCTTGAGTTGCAATACTGAAGGATTCTACGGGTATAATATTAAATGACACAGGAAGCATCAAAAGAAGATGAAAGTAATACCCACAGTCACTATACCAAAAAGAATTGGTCGACCTTCAACCATTTCAGGAAGTACCGTATGATCAGAAACCGATGGTACTGAAGGAAGAAGTCCATGCTGCACTGAAGGAATTGGTGAGAAAAAAAAGCCTCCGAGAATTGACGGAATACCAACTGAGATGTTTCACCAAATGGATGCAGCACTGGAATCGCTCACTTGTCTAATCCCAAGAAATTTGGAATACAGCTACCTGGCCTACGAACTGGCAAGGATCCATATTTACGCCTATTCCTATGAAAGGTGATCCAACCAAATGTGGAAATTATCAAACAATATCATTAATATCATATGCAAGTAATATTCTGCTAAAAATCATTCAAAAGCAGCTGCAGCAGTACATTGACAGGGAACTGCCAGAAATTTAAGCAGGATTCAGAAGAGGACATGGAAGGAGGGATATCACAGCTGATGTCATATCGATTCTGGCTGAAAGCAGAGAATACCAGAAAGATGTTTACCTGTGTTTTATTGACTATGCAAAGGCATTTGACTGCTTGGGTCATAACAAATTATGGATAACATCGCGAAGAGTGGGAATTCCAGAACACTTAATTGTGCTGATGAGGAACCTGATCAAGAGGTAGACGTTCAAACAGAAAAAAGTGATACTGCGTGGTTTAAAGTCAGGAAAGGTGTGTGTCAGGGTTGTATCCTTTCACGATACTTATTTAATCTGCAAATAATCTGAGAAGCTAGACTATACGAAGAACACGACATCAGGATTGGAGGAAGACTCATTAACAACCCGCATTTTACAGATGACACAACCCTGCTTGCTAAAAGATAAGAGGGCTTGAAGCACTTTCTGATGAAGATCAAAGACCGCGGCCTTCAGTATAGATTGTACCTCAACATGAAGAAAACAAAAATCCTCACAACTGGGCCAATGAGCAACATCATGATAAATGGAGAAAAGATTGAGGTTGTCAAGGATTTCATTTTATTTGGATCCACAATCAACACCCATGGAAACAGCAATTAAGAAATCAAAAGATGCACTGCATTAGGCAAATCGGCGGCAAAAGACCTCTAAAGTGTTGAAAAGCAAAGACATCACCTTGAAAACGAAGATGCAACTGATCCAAGCCACAGTGTTTTCAGTGGCCTCGTATGTGTGGGAAAGCTGGCTGATGAATAAGGAAGACCGTAGAAGAATTGATGCCTTTTAATTGTCGTGTTGGTGAAGAATTCTGAATATACCATGAACTGCCAAAAGCACAAAAAAATCTATCTTGAAAGAAGTATGTACCCGAATGTACCCTAGCCTAGAAGCAAAGATGGCTAGACTACATCCTACATACTTTGGACCTGTTTTCAGGAGGAATTAGTCCATGGAGAAGGATATCATGTACTATTTCTTTGGACTATCTAAGACCTGAAGAACAAAATCTCATGGTCCAAATTAACGTTTTTACTTACTAATTTTCAAATGTAGCCCTGGTGGAACAGTGGTTAAGAGCTTGGCTGAAACTAAAAGGTTTCAACCAGCCTCTCCTTAGAAGCCCTGCTGTGCAGTTCTATTCTGCCCAATAGGGTCACTGTTAGTTAAAATTTAATCCACAGCAATGAGTTATTTAATTTTCAAATATAAATTTTTTGTGTTAATGTCTAAATTCTAAAGTAAATTTTATTTTATAAACTACCTGTTTTATAAATTTATTTTCTATTATTCAAATTTATTGTTATGGTAGAATCAAACTTAAAAAGTGACATAATTTTATATCCAGGCAAAATGAAATGCCAATAACTAAGTGGAGTGCAAAAATGGAAGCCTGCAGAAGATAAAATGATTTGTGAATCCCTAAAGACAATTCCAAAATTCCTTTTTAGAATGTAATAAATCAGAACAGACTTCTTCCACTAAAGGTACATGCTTAATGGGTGGGAATCATCCTACTAGTACCACTAGTGCTGAAATTAACGATGGCAATACAAATAAGAGAATTTGTTCCAAATTCTGCATCCATTTCTTGCTGTAGTAAAAAAAAAAAATTAGTAATGATCTAGAAAGTGAAACTAAGAATATTAAATTGTCACATCTGCAGACCCCATAAATAACAAAAATGCAGATCCTGCCTTGTGGAATAATTTTCTTCCAACGAAGTAAATTACTGGATCAAAAGAGGCCCAAGTGATTGTCAACATCACAGTTGTCCACTTGTAAATTTGTGTTGAAAATTCCTGGACGGTAAACAAAGTTCTGTAGCCAGAATTTCTTCTAGAGTGCAAAGTTAATGATGAAAATTATAAGAGGGAGTGGCTACTGCAATCTCCATCAGTCAGCTCTGTGTATTGTTTTGTTTGCAAACCTAGTAACCAAACAAACAAACCCGTCATCCTCATTTAATTCTTGAATTGTTACAGATGAATTTAGCAATTGGTGCAAATTGAATAGGATCGGTAAACATGAAAATAGTTCAATTCACAAAGATTATGTTATCATATTTAAACCAAACACACTGTTCTGGCTTAATTTATGAAGTGGAATCACAAATTAATAAACATCAGTATTGAAAGGCCATTTTGTAATGTGTCATTGTTGTCATAACAATCACCGAATGGGGACTATCTTCGTGAAAAAGAAATGAAGTCTTTGGGTCCCCACGAAATGGAAAATTTTAAAGTTGACTTCAACTTGTTGCTCATTTGATCTATTTTTAGCAAGTCACATCTCAAAACACGGTAACACAGGAAAGGGCAATCCATCCTATAATTCTAAAATAATGTGTAAAAAATTTATAATTTTGATAAGTGATGAAATTCAATCAACTATTTTCAGTGAAATAAGTATAGCTCGATATTTCATTTTGTCTGTGGATTCCACTTCTGAGCCTTCTCATACAGGCCAGCTAAGGATTGTTTAAAGATCCGTATCTCCAACAGATAGAAAACCTGTGTGGTGATTTATCACATTTACTAGCTTAAAAAATCTAAAAAATCATACTGGTAAAGACATTGCAAAGCAAGTGTTTCACTAATTATGTGAAGTTTGCAAAATTGATTTTTCTAAGTGCAGAGACCAATCCTATGACAATGCTGCCATTACGTCACTGCATTATAAAGGCATGCGACAGAAAATTCTGGAATGAAATTAATATGCCATTTTCATACCAAGGTGCTGCACATTCACTTAATTTTGTAGGATGTATCACAATAGATTTTTTTTGTCCAAAACCAATTGATGTTTTTTCGAATATTCAGTTACTTTACAAATTTTTTGCCACCTCTACTCACTGATGAGCTGTTCTTAAAACATATTCAGGCAATGACTGAACATTAAAATGTCATGCTATAGCAACAAGTACAATTCTAGGTGCCACACAGAATATTGCTGAAGACCAGATACAGAAAGGAAACACCAAAACAGAAGCTAAAATCATCGCTGCCTTAGTCATCTAGTGCTGCCACAACAGATACCGTAAGTGGATGGCTTTAACAAAGAGAAATTTATTTTCTCACAGTCTAGTAGGTTACAAGTCCAAATTCAGGACGTCAGCTCCAGGGGAAGGCTTTCTCTCTCTGTTGATTCTGGAAGAAGGTCCTTGTCCTCCATCTTCCCATGGTCAAGGAGCTTCTCAGGCACAGGGACCCCGGGTCCAAAGGACATGCTCTGCTCTTGGTAGTATGAGGTCCCCAACTCTCTATCCTTTCATCTCCTGAGAGATAAAAGGTGGTGCAAGCCACACCCTAGGGAAACTCCCTGTATCTCGGATCAGGGAGGTGTTAAAATCCCACCCTAATCCTCTCAACATAAAATTACCATCACAAAATGGAGGACAACCTCACATGGCCTATCCAAGTTGATACACACATTTTGGGGGGACATAATTCAATCCATGACATTCTACCCTTTGGCCCCCCCAAAATCACATTCTTGCAAATGGAAAACATATTCGTCCCATCACAAACCAAAACCAAACCCACTGCCATCCAGTCGATTCTGACTCATAGCGACCCTATAGGACTGAGTAGAACTTCCCCATAGAGCTTCCAAGGAGCACCTGGCAGATTCGAACTGCCAACCTTTCGGTTAGCAGCCGTAGCACTTAACCACTATGCCACCAGGGTTTCCTCATCCCATCATAGCATAGAAAAAAGTCTTAAATCAAGTCCAAGTCCAAAATTCAAAAATCCCTCTTCATCTGTGAAATCTAGGACACAAGTTATCTGCTTCCAAAGGTACAATGGCATAAAAGGCACAAGCTAGACATTTCCATTACAAACTGAAGAAACTTGAGGGAAAGAAGGCATAACATGCACCAAGCGAGTCAGGAGAACACATCGCGTTAGCCCTCAAAGACATTGCAAACCAAGTGTTTCACTAATTAGGTGAAGTTTGCAAAATTGATTTTTCGAAGTGCAGAGACCAATCCTATGACAATGCTGTGAAATGTCACTGCATTATAAAGGCATGCAACAGAAAATTCTGGAATGTAATGAATATGCCATTTTCATACCAAGGTGCTGCATATTCACTTAATTTTGTAGGATGTATCACAATGGATTTTTGTCAAAAAAAAAGATTTTTTTCTTCTATTCAGATATTTTACAAATTTTTTGCCATCTCTATTCACCGATGAGCTGTTCATAGGCAATGATCAGCATTAAAATGTCTTTTTAATACCCACTGGGAAGCACATGCTAGAGCAACGAGCTCAATCCTGGACTCACACACTCAGATTCTAGGTGCCATAGAGAATATTGCTGAAGACCAGTCACAAAAAGGAGATACCAGAACAGAAGCTTAAAACGTCGCCAACAAAATGGAAACACAGCCCATATATTTATGTTTGTTATGTATAATAATATATTCCATCATTTTCATTTGACGAGTCAATTCTCCAAGATTCAGAAGTAAATTTATAGACATGCATAGATCTCTACCAGCTATTAACAAGATATTTACATAAGAGAATATTTTGAAAACACAATAAAACAAATACTGCCAAATACTGATTATCAAGCAGTTTATTGTTGCAGAAGCATTAAAAGAAACAAGTAAATGACAGAAATGCTCCAGAAGTACTGAGGGCCAGAGATCAATTTCACATAACCACCATCATTGACACACTTGAACCTTCCATGAAATGAAGGGTGATGATGTATGAAGTTCTTTCTGATATTTTTTCCCTTCTTAATGTGAATATAACTGATGAAGAATTCCTGAAGGTACCCAATAAATTAGCACAGGCTTATCCTGATGAGGAAACCCTGGTGGCACAGTGGGTAAGTGCTACGACTGCTAACCAAGAGGACGGCAGTTCAAATCCACCAGGCGCTCCTTGGAAACTCTATCGGGCAGTTCTACTCTGTCCTATAGGGGCGGGATGAGTCAGATTCGACTCGACGGCAGTGGGTTTGGTTTTTATCCTGATGACTTAAGATAAACCTTTATGGAGAAGTGCTACAATTTCATTCTTATGTTAGAATTAAGTTTAGAGATTCAAGACAAATTTTACTCATATAGGCGTGTAAACCAAAAAACCAAACCCACTACTGGTGAATTGATTTCAACACATAGCAACGCTATAGGACAGAGTAGAATTGCCCCCATAGGGTTTCCATGGAGCAGCTAATGTATTCGAACTGCCAAGCTTTTGGTTAGCAGCTGAGTTCTTAACCACTGCACCACCAATGCTCCAAATATACTCTGGCCCAGTAGTTCAAATGCAACAGCCGCTCCTTGAAAACCCTATGAGGCAGTTCTACTCTGACCTATAGGGTCATTATGCATCAGAATCGACTCCAACTCAACGGGTTTGTTCTGCCTACTGCCTCATCCCTATTTCATTTTCTCAGAGATAAGTTTCTCTGATAGGGTCAGATTCAGGAATGTGATGAAAAATGTCTCTTGTAGGAGGTGGGGCCAAGATGGCAGAGTAGTCAGATGCTTTGTGTAGCCCCTCTTATAACAAAGACCCGGAGAAGTAAATCGATTATATGTGACAATCTAGGAGCCCTGATCATCAAAGGTGAAGTTACAGAATTGGACTTAGTGGCAGGGGGAAGGGGACATGGTTCAGAAGCAGTGAGAGGTTGACAGACCGGACCCGGCAGAAACCAGTACCCTGCAGGCCGGATTGGATGGCACGTGCGGTGAGGCAAGCAGTGACGCTCAGGACATGTTTTTCACATCAGAAGAGACCGAGTGGTGGAAAGTCTACACAAGCCTCCATAAGCAGTGAAAAGCAGTGCTAAGTTGGCAAAAGATAAGTACATGCATTTAAAATGCCACACAAATCAAAAATCATCCCCTTTGGGAAGAACATCTCTCCCATTTACCTGCTTCCTCCCTCTCTGTTTTTAGTCTTGGACCAGCTTCAGCTATTTCTGGGTCCCCTGGGCCAGAAGTAGGAACTATCACATGCCCTGGAGCAGGAACAAACAACAAAAAATAATCTGCCAGCTTCCCTAAGCCAGGAACTCTGGGAAGGCACAGACATAAGGGGTCCAAGGACTCTGAATGCCTTTCACCCTTGCATAGACCTGTGTGGGCCCATTTCAACAGCATAGGCCCTTGTTAGCACACTACGACAGGGTATATACCTGAAGCCTATTTTCAACTCTATCAGCTATAAAGTAGAGTGGCAGATTTGTGATATTTGACAATGTTCTGCCAATTAAGCAGGGTCCTCACCTACCCACATCAGTGACCTGAGGGTTGGTGGCTCCATCCATGCCACCTAGCCACCCAATTCAGGAGTCCAGGAATAAGTGGTGAATCCCAGTCCTTACAACCAACAGCATTGGGTGCCCATGGTCTGGCTGCAAAACCCACCCACCTATGTGCTCTAGGGAACAGGGACATGCTTTCCTCCCAGACACTCAAGGGCAGTCATTCCCCCCACAGTAGCCAGACACCTGTACCTACACCAATCAACCCTGTCTATGTAGGACTGTAGGTGAGAGCCCACACCACACACTTGGTGACCAACCACCTGGACACCTGAGCTGAATGCATACAAGAAAAGTAAAATGGCTCCTAGGCTCACATACCTAGTAACAGCTCTGATCACCTGGTGACAGGATGGAAGAGCTTCAAAGGTGCCAATAATCAAACTAGCTCACCCAAGCAGCCTATTTGGGCATATCAAAATAAAACAAGACGCTAGGACACAGTACACCAAAAAAAAAAAAAAAAAAAAAAAAAAAAAACCCAGTGCCGTCAAGTAGATTCCGACTCAGTAAGCAAGCATAAAATAAATGAATATAATAACTCATTGATGGCTCAGAGACAAGTGTAAATATCAAATAACATAAAGAGGCAGACCATGATGGATTCAGGAAGCTCCCAAAACAACAAATCAAGAAATCTTCCAAATGAAGAGAAATTCCAGGAATTACCGGAGGTAGAATTTAAAAGATTAATACACTGAGCTCTTCAAAAGATCCAGGAGGAGATCAGGCAAAACGAAGAACAAGCCAAGGAACACACAGATAAAACAAAAGAGGAACTTAAGAAGGTTATATAAGAGTATAAAGACAAATGTAACAGGCTGCAAGAATCCATAGAAAGATAGCAAGCAAATCCAAAAGAGTAACAATAAAATTTCAGAATTAGACAACTCAATAGAAAATGAGAGGAGCAGAATTGAGGCACTGGAAGTCAGAATTAGTGAGATTGAAGATAAAGTACTCGACACCAACTCATTTGAGGAAAAATCAGATAAAATAATTTTTTTAAATTGAAGAAACTCTAAGAATTATGCGGGACTCTATCAAGAGTGATTGGAACACCAGAATCAGGGCGGGGGGTGGAGGGATAACAGAAAACACAGGGAGAATTGTTGAAGACTTCTTGGCTAAAAACTTCACTGATCTTGTGAAAGATAAGAAGATATCTACCCAAGATGCTTACTGAACCCCACGCAAGGTAGATGCCAAGATAAAGTCACCAGGACATATTATAATTTTGCTTGCCAAAACCAAATATAAAGAGAGAATTTTAAGAGTAGCTAGGGATAAACAAAAAGTCACCTATAAAGAAGGGTCAGTAAGACTAAGCTCGGACTACTCAGCAGAAACCATGCAGGCAAGAAGGACATATACGAAGCCCTGAAGGAAAAAAAAAAAAAATTGCGAGCCAAGAATTATATATCCAGCAAAACTGTCTCTCAAATATGATGGTGAAATTAGGACATTTCCAGATAAGCAAGTTTAGGGAATTTTTAAAAACCTAACCAATATGACAAGAAATAATAAAGGGAGTTCTCCAGTTAGAAAAGCAATAATATCAGGTAACAACCCAAGGCTAGAACACGAGACAGAACAACCAGATACCAACCCACGTAGGGACGTCACAAATAAATGAAAGCTAACACACTGAAAATATAGAAACAGAGACATCGATCTATAAAAGATGACAACATTAAGACAAAAAAGAGGGACTAAATAATGTAGTCATAGATCTTTCATATGGAGAGAAAGTCAAGATGATATAAAGACATAAAAGATTGGTTTAAATTTAGAAAAACAGGTAAATATTAAGGTAACCCAAAGGAAACTAACAATCCTACACATTAAAATAAAAAAAAAAGGAAAACATAAATTTTCAGCAAATACAAAAGCAGCAAGAAAAAGATGAAAGACTAAAAAGAAAAACGATTCAGCACAGAAAAAAATAAATTAGCAGTAAATACAAAGGCAACAAAAATGAAGAGGATGGAAAGAAAATGCACAAAGAACAACGACTCAAGAAAATTAAGTGGAATCAGGAAAATGTCAACAAGACATACACAAAAAAAGACGAAAATGACAGCACTAAACTCATAACTATGAATAATTATGATAAATGTAAATGGTTTAATTGCACCAATAAGGAGAGAGAGAGTAGCAGAATGGATTAAAAAACATGATCTGTCTGTATGCAGACTGCAAGAGACACACCATAGACTCAAAGACATAAACAAACTAAATCTCAAAAAATGGAAAAAAAATATATATATATATATCAAGCAGACAACAATAAAAAAATAAGAGTGGCAATATTAATCTCTGATAAAAGAGGCTTTAAAGTAAAATACACCACAAAGGAAAAGGAAATACACTATATAATGATTAAAGGGTCAATATACCAGGAGGACAAAATCATAATACTTATATACCCAATGACAGGGCTCCAAAATACATAAAACAAACTCAAACAGCATTGAAAAGAGAAATAGCTCCACAATAATAGTAGGAGACTTCAACATACCACTTCTGATGACAGACAGGATATCCATAAAGAAGCTCAATAAAGACACAGAAGGTCTAAATACCACAATCAGCCAACTGATCTCATAGACTTATACACAACACTTCACCCAACGGTAGTCAAGTACACTTTCTTTTCTAACACTCATGGAGCATTCTTGAGAATAGACCACGTATTAGGCCACAAAGCAAGCATTAAAAGAATCCAAAACATCAAAATATTACACAACATGTTTCCTGACCATAAAGCCATAAAAGTCAAACCGCTGTAGTTATCATACATTTTAATTTCTTACATATTTTAAACCCAATAAAGTCTATTCTTATTATGTCATGCAGTCAGTAATCATCTATTTTTACCCATTTCATTAACTTTCATTCCTTCTTGCATCTTAAGCCTTTCACCTTATTTTCTTCCTGCTTGAAGAATACCTTTGGAATTTTCTTTAATGTGGGCATGCTGATGTTAACTTATCTAGGTTTTGTTTCTCTGAAAACAAAAGGTCTTTGCTTATTCATGAAGGATGTTTTTCCTCAGCACAAAATTCTGGGTTGCCACGTATTTTCTCTCTATAATTTAAATATACCATCTTATTGTCTTAGGGTTTTCACTAATTCTGTAGAGAAGTCATCAGCCAGTTTTTTTGTTTGTCCTTTAAAGATAATCTCTTCCATTCTTTAGTTGTGTTAAATTATTTGTTTTTTTGTGGGGTTTTTTGTCTTTAGCTTCAGCAGTCCTACTATGATGTACCTAGATACGAATTTCTTTGTATTTACCCTACATGGGTCTTATAAGGAAACCCTGGTGGCGTAGCGGTTAAGTGTTATGGCTGCTAAGCAAAAGGTCAGCAGTTCGAATCCACCAGGCGCTCCTTGGAAACTCTACGGGGCAGTTCTACTCTGTCCTATAGGGTCGCTTTGAGTCGGAATCGACTCGATGGCAGTGGCTTTGTTCTTTTTTTTTTTTGGTTTGGGTTTTGTAAGTCTTCTAGGATCTGTGACTTGATATCTTTAATTATTTGAAGAAAATTCTCAGCCATAATCTCAGTTTTTCTGCCTCATTCTTTTTCTTCCTTCTTAAAGTATCTTATGCTAGATATTCTCATCGTATTCTCTGTATCTTATTCCTTTTTATATTATATATATCTTTCCTTTTGTCTATGCCTCTATTTTCTTCCAACGTATCTTCCAGTTCACTAAATCTCTTCAGCATTTTTAATCTGCTGTTATATACATGCATTAAGATTTTAACTTCAGCTATAGTTTTCAGTTGACTTTCTAAGTTGATCTTTTTCTTAGTTTCTAGTTTTTTGCCAAATTTCTAAGTCTTGCCTTTATTTCTTTGAACATAATAGAGTTATTTCAGTGTCTTTGTCTGATAGCTCCAATATCTAGTTTTTCTGTGGATCTCATTCTGTTATTTGTTGTTTCTCCAGGTTTCACTTTTTTCTTTCTTTTTTTAAAAAATTGTTGATTATATTAGAGAGGCGAGGCCAAGATGGCAGAGTAGTGAGACGCTGACAGTGATCCCTCTTACAAAAAAGACACGAAAAAACAAGCGAAGCGATTATATTTATGACAAGCTAGGAGCCCTGAACATCAAAGGTAAAGTTAGAAAACGGACTCAGCGGCGGAGGGAGGGAGAGACTATTCAGAAGTGGAGAGGAGTTACTGGACCTGAACAGCCAGGAACCCTCAGGCACCGTTCCCTGGAGCGACTGCAGTGGGGCTGGCAGTGGCCTTCCACAGGCGTTTAGCTCAGGGAAGGACAGCAAGTTGCACAGACTACTCACACCTCCAGAACAAGAGAAGAACGGCACTCTCAGCAAAAGCTAATTACTTGTGTTTATTTTACCACGCTCCCAACCCCCAAGCCGGCTTCAGTGGCTGTCAACTTCCCTGGGCCTGAGATAGGCCCTGGTACCACTCTGAGCCATTCTTCCGTCCTTGAAGAAGGTATAAGTTCACAACTGGGGGAAAGATAATCTGCCAGCTCAATTAAGCTGGGGAGCTCAGGACACAAGCAGCTCTCGTTCAGGCACAGACAGTCCATGGGCTTTGAATACCTTTCACCCCACCATGGACCTGTGTGGGCCCATTTCAGGAGAATAGGCCCTTGTTGCCAGACTGCATCTGTTTCAGCTGGACGGTGGAAAGATGGGTGTTTGATGTTTGACACCACTTTGCCTATTAAACAGGGTCTTCACCTACCCACATCAGGGGCCTAAGGACTGGTGGCCCCACCCACCATACCTAGCCACCTGTGACAGGGCTCCAAGGGTAAGTAGTACCTCCCAGAACTTACAACCAAAAGCATTGGGTACCCACTGCCCTTCTGCAGAACCCACCCGTGTGCTCTACAGAACAGGGATGCACTTTCCTCACAGACACTCAGAGGACAGCTGTCAGACCCCTGCCTTGATCAGAGCCTGACCCCCTACTGCAGCCAGATACTTCTGCCTACACCAATAACCCCTGCCCCTCTAAGACTGTAGGACAGAGCCTGTACCTTACACTTTATGACCAACTACCTGGGCACCTGAGTTGAATCCATACAAGAAAAGTAAATGAACTCCTAGGCTCATATACCTGGTAACAGTGCTAGCCATCTGGTGATAGTACATTAGAGCTTCGAAGGTGAAAATAATCAACCTAGTGCACTCAAGCAGCTTATCTGGGTATACCAAAACTAAACAAAGCAAGAAGGTAGGATACAAAAAGCAAGCATAAAATAAACTAATACAATAACTTATAGATGGCTCAGATAAGTCGATATCAAATCACATAAAGAGGCAGACACGGGGGCAGGACCAAGATGGCTCACTAGGTAGAAGCTTCTGCTCATCCCTCTTGAAACAAACACTCGAAAAACAAATGAATCACTTACATAAAGGACAATCTACAAACCCTGACCATCAAACACGGAACTAAGGAGTTGACCTGAGTGACAGGGAAGTGAAAAGTCACACTGCAGCAGGGACCGCTTCCAGAGCCAGTGTCCCATGCCGCCGCCTGGAGCCCTCATGGTTCCCTGGGGCCAGAGTGGTGGGGCTGATTGTAGCTTACTGAGACAGGGAAGCACGGATGTAGGCCTAACCTTCAGGACCAACCTCGGAGGGGACCCAGACAGCACACGCAGGCTCCACACAGACGCGGCTGACAGGGAAATGAAAAACCATGGGGAAGCAGCGACTGGTTTTGGAGCCTGGAGTGCAGGGTCCCAGAAAGGAAACCTTGGTGCTGGGCTTTGGAATAAGTGTGGGGGAGCTGATTGCGTCTTCCTGAGACGTTGTGATCATGGATGCAGCCCTAACCCTCTGAGACAGTCTCAGCAGGGATACAGCCAGCACACACAAGCTGCACAATGCTCTGGAATCTCAGAAAAAACAGTCCTCACCAAACAACATAAGTAACTTTCTATATTTTGCTAGGCTACTCTCTTCTATATATCTGATTCCACCCCTCATTGCCCCAGCCAGCTTCATTAACATTGGAATTCCCTGTGCCAGAGAGTGAAGTGCACTGCTGGATTTTTTTTCTTCTTTCTTTTCTAACCCATTCTCCTGGCCTGAGAAAAGCAGCATTTAGCCATCAAGGAAAAAATCCTTCCCTGACTTCCCTAAACTGAAATTAACAATACAGAATCAGCTCCATCCAGGCATTAAGAGACCCATAGTCTTTGGCTTTCACCCTACAGGTAACTAGGTGGCTATTATAATGTAAAGGCAATTCTGATAGAGATCTCACCATAATTGTTTTAGCTCAGCAGTGGAAAGGCAAGTTTTGGAGGTCAGATACCTCTGTACCTATTAAACAGAGCCCTCACTGATCCACACCAGCGAAAAGAGGGCTGAGACTCCACCCACACCACCTAGCCACCTGCTAGAGGGGTCTGAGAATAGTGACGTCTACCCAAGCATTGGGTGCCTAAGATACAGCTGCAGAGCCCACCCACCAGAGCGCTCTAGAGAATAGAGCCACACTTACCTCACTGACACTTGAAGGAAGACTGTCAGCATCCTGCCCTCCTCGAAATGTGACCCCCTGACACTAATAGAGACTGGTGCATACAACCATCACCACTACTCCTCTAAGATAATAGGTGAGAGCCTACACCACACACTAGGTAACCAGCTATGAGGACACCTGAGCTGATTTGATTCAAGAATAGTGAATGGACTCATACGCTTATACACCTGGTAACGGCTCAGGGAAGCTGGTAACAGGATGTAAGTGACTCAAAAGCTACAGAAATCATGATACCACAATCTAGTAGCCCATCTGGGTGTACTGCAACAAAACAAAACAAGAAGATAAGACTCAGTGAGCAAATATAAAATATTACAATATCTTATAAATGGCTCAGAGACAGCAGTCGACATCAAATCACATGAAGAAGCAGACCGTGATTCCTTCTACAAACCCCCAAATCAAAGAATCAAAATCATTCCCGGATGTAGATACAGTCCTAGAATTGCCAAATGTAGAATATAAAAAAATTATATACAGAATGCTTCAAGACATCAGGGATGACCTCACAAATGAAATAAGGCAATCTACAGAAAAAGCCAAGGAACACACGGATAAAGCAGTTGAAGAAATCCAAAAGATTATTCAAGAACATAGTGAAAAAATTAATAAGCTGTAAGAATCCATAGAGAGACAGCATTCAGAAATCCAAAAGATTAACAATAAAGTCACAGAATCAGACAATTCAATAGGAAGTCAGAGTGGGGGAGCTGGAGGATAAGACAATTGACACAAATATAGTTGAAGAAAAGTCAGATAAAAGAATTTAAAACTATGAAGAAACCCTAAGAATCATGGGAGACTCTATCCAGAATAATTTGCACGTGATTGGAGTTCCAAAACAGGGAGGGATAACAGAAAATACAGAGAGAATAGTGGAAGATGTGTTGGCAGAAAAATTCCCTGGCATCGTGAAAGATGAAAAGATATCTACCCAAGATGCTCATCGAACCTCATACAAGATAGATACCAAACGAAAATCACCAAGACATATCATCAAATCTGCCAAAATCAAAGATAAAGAGAAAATTTTAAAAGCACCCAAGGATAAACGAAAAGTTACCTACAAAGGAGAATCAATAACTTTGCACTACTCGGCAGAAACCATGCAGGCAAGAAGGCAATAGGATGACATATATAGAGCACTGAAAGAGGAAAAACTGTCAGCCAAGAATCATATATCCAGCAAAACTCTAAAACATGAAGGTGAAATTAAGATATTTACAGATAAACACAAGCTTAGAGAATCTGAAAAAATGAACCAAAACTGCAAGAAGTACAGAAGGAAATTCTTTGGTCAGAAAATCAATAACATCAGATACCAACACAACACAAGGTCACAGAACAAAACATCCTGATATCAACTCAGATAGGGAAATCACAAAAACAAAATAAGATTAATTAAAAAAAAAATTACTCAAAATAGGGAATCACTGATGTCATTATGTAAAAGATTACAATAGTCAAAAAAGAGGGACTAAATACAGGAGGCATATATCTTACATATGGAGAGGAAACCAAGGCAATATAGGGAGAAACAAGTTAGATTTTTACTTAGTCAAAATGGGGTAAATATTAAGGTAACCACAATGAGGTCTAACAATTCCATACTTCAAAATAAAAACCAAGATAAACATAACAACTCACCAAAATAAATTCAACTACTATAAAAAGAGGAACACACATTCTACAAAGAAAAACTCGGCACAAAAAAGTAAATGGAAAAATGAAATTGTCAAAAACAGGCATCAAAATGACAGCACTAAACTCATACTTATCTAATTACACTTAATGTAAATGGACTAAATTCACCAATAAAGAGACAGAAAGTTGCAAACTGGATTAAAAAACACGATCAGTCTGTATGCTGCATAAAAGAGACACACCTTAGACTTGGAGACACAAATAAACTAAAACTAAAAGGATGGATAAAAATATATCAAGCAAATAACAATCAAAAAAGAGCAGGAGAGGCAATATTAATTTCCGACAAAATAGACTTTAAAGTTAAATCCACCACAAAGGATAAAGAAGGACACTACATATGATTAAAAGGACAATTTACCAGGAAGATATAACCATATTAAATATTTATGCACCCAATGACAGGGCCACAACATTCATAAAACAAACGTTAACAGAATTAAAAAGTGAGACAGACACCTCCACAATTATGGTAGGAGACTTCAACACAACCCTCTCGGTGAAAGGTAGGAAATGTAGTAAGAAGCTCAATAGAGACACTGAAGATCTAATTGCTACAATTAAACAACTTCACTTCATAGACTTATACAGAACACTCCACCCAACAGCTGCAAACTATAATTTCTTTTCTAGTGCGCATGAAACATTCTCTAGAACAGATCACATATTAGGTCATAAAACAAGCCTTTACAGAACGCAAAACATTGAAATATTACAAAACATCTTCTCTGAACAAAAGACCATAAAAGTAAAAATCAATAACAGAAAAACCAGGGAAAAGAAATCAAATGCTTGGAAACTGCACAATACCCTGCTCAAAAAAGACTGGGTTATGGAAGACCTTAAGGAGGGAATAAAGAAATTCACAGAATTCAACGAGACTGAAAACACTTCCTATGAAAACCTTTGGGACACAGTGAAAGCAGTGCTCAGAGGTCAATTTATATCAATAAAGGCACACATATTAAAGAAGAGCCAAAATGAAAGAACTGTCCCTACAACTTGAACAAACAGAAAGAGAGCAACAAAAGAAACTATCAGGCACCAGAAGAAAGCAAAAAATGAAAACTACAGCAAAATTAAATGAATTAGAGAACAGAAAAATAATTGAAAGAGTTAACAAGGCCAAAAACTGCTTCTTTGAAAAAATTAGCAAAATTGATAAACCACTGGCCAGACTGACTAAAGAAATACAGGAAAAGAAACCAATTACCCGAATAAGAAATGGGATGGGCCATATCACAACAGATCCAACTGAAATTAAAACAATCATGTCAGATTACTACAAAAAATAGTTCTCTAGCAAATTTGAAAATCTAGAAAAAATGGATGAATTCCTAGAAAAACACTACCTACCTAAACTAACACAAACTGAAGTAGAACAACTAAATAGACCCATAACAAAAAAAGAGATTGAAAAGGTAATGAAAACACTCCCCAAAAATAAAGTTCTGGCCCTGACGGCTTCACTGCAAAGTTCTACCAAACTTTCAGGGAAGACTTACCACTACTACTGAAGGTATTTCAAAGCATAGAAAAGGACAGAATACTACCTAACTCCTCCTACGAAGCCAGCATAACCCTGATACCAAAACCAGCTACAGATAACACACAAAAAGAAAATTACAGACCTATATCCCTCAAGAACATAGATGCAAAAATCCTCAAGAAAATTCTAGCCCATAGAATTCAACAACATATCAAAAAAATAATCCACCATCACCAAGTAGGATTTATACCAGGTATGCAAGGTTGTTTCAATATTAGAAAAACAATTAATGTTATCCACCACATAAAAAAAAGACAAGAACCACATAATTTTATCAATTGATGCAGTAAAGGCATTTGACAACGTCCAACACCCACTCATGATAAAAACTCTCAGCAAAATAGGAATAGAAGGAAAACTCCTCAACATAATAAAGGGTATTGATACAAAGCCAATACCCAGCATCATCCTAAATGGAGAGAGCCTGAAAGCATTTCCCTTGAGAACGGGAAACAGACAAGGATCTCCTTTATCACTGCTCTTATTCAACATTGTGCTAGAGGTCCTAGCCAGAGCAACTGGGCTAGACAAAGAAATAAAGGGCACCCAGACTGGTAAGGAAGAAGTAAAATTATCTCTATTTTCCAACGACATTATCTTATACACAGAAAACCCTAAGGAATCCTCAAGAAAACTATTAAAACTAATAGAAGGATTCAGCAGAGTTTCAGGTTACAGTATAAACATACAAAATCGGTTGGATTCCTCTACACCAACAAAAAGAACATTGAAGAGGAAATCTCCAAATGAATACTATTCAGAGCAGCCCCCAAGAAGATAAAATACTTAGGAATAAACGTTACCAAAAATGTAAAAGAGCTATACCAAGAAAACTACAAGGTACTACTGCAAAAAAACAAAAGGGACCTAAGTAATTGGAATAACATACCTTGCTTATGGATAGGAAGACAACATTGTAAAATTGTCCGTTCTACTAAAAGCCATCTATAGATACAATGTGCTTCCGATCCAAATTCCAATGACATTTTTTAAAAAGATGGAGAAACAAATCACCCATTTCATATGGAAGGGAAAGAAGTCGCGGATAAGTAAAGCATTACTAAAAAAGAACAAAGTGGGAGGACTCACTCTGCCTGATATTAGAACCAATTATACCGCCACAGTAGTCAAAACAGCCTGATACTGGTACAAAAATACACACGTAGACCAATGCAACAGAATTGAGAATCCAGATATAAATCCATCCACATATGAGCAGCTGATATTTGCCAAAGGCCCAGTGTCAGTTAATTGGGGAGAAGATAGTCTTTTTAACAAATGGTGCTGGTGTAACTGTAACTCCATCTGCAAAAAATCAAACAGGACCCATACCTCACACCATGCACAAAAACTAACTCCAAATGCATCAAAGACCTAAACATAAAATCTAAAACGATAAAGATCATGGAAGAAAAAATAGGGACAACACTAGGAGACCTAATACATGGCATAAACAGAATACAAAACATTACTAAAAATGACGAAGAGAAACCAGATAACTGGGAGCTCCTAAAAATCAAACACCTATGCTCATCTAAAGACTTCACCAAAAGAGTAGAAAGAGCACCTACAGACTAGGAAAAAGTTTTCAGCTAAGACATCTCCACCTGGTGCCTGATCTCTAAAATCTACATGACTCTGCTAAAACTCAACCACAAAAAGATAAACAACCCAATTAAAAAATGGGCAAAGGATATGAACAGACACTTCACTAAAGAAGACATTCAGGCAGCTAACAGATACATGAGAAACTGCTCTTGATCATTAGCCATTAGAGAAATGCAAATCAAAACTACAATAAGATTCCATCGCACTCCAACAAGGCTGGCATTAATCCAAAACACACAAAATAATAAATGTTGGAGAGGCTGTGGAGAGACTGGAACACTTATACACTGCTGGTGGGAATGCAAAATGGTATACAACCACTTTGGAAATCAATTTGGCGCTTCCTGAAAACCTAGAAATAGAACTACCATACAACCCAGCAATTCCACTCCTCGGAATACATTCTAGAGAAATAAGAGCCTTTAAACAAATAGATATATGCACATCTATGTTTACTGCAGCACTGTTTACAACAGCAAAAAGATGGAACCAACCAAGGTGCCCATCAATGGATGAATGGATAAATAAATTATGGTATATTCACACAATGGAATACTACACATCGATAAAGAACAGTGACGAATCTGTGAAATACTTCATAACATGGAGAAACCTGGAAGGCATTATGCTGAGTGAAATTAGTAGCAAAAGGTCAAATATTGTATAAGACCACTATTATAAGATCTTGAGAAATAGTTTAAACTGAGAAGAACATATTCCTTTGTTTTTACAAGAAGGGGGAGGGAGGGAGGGTAGGAGAGGGGTATTTACTAAAGAGATCGACAAGAACTACTTTGGGTGAATGGAAGGACAACACTCAACACAGTGGAGGTCAGCACAACTGGACTAAACCAGAGCAGTTTCCTGAATAAACTGAATGCTTCGAAGGTCAGCAAAGCAGGGGCAGAGGTTTGGGGACCATGGTTTCAGGGGACATCTAAGTCAACTGACATAATAAAATCTATTAAGTGAACATTCTGCATCCCACTTTGAAGAGTGGCATCTGGGATCTTAAATGCTAGCAAGCAGCCATCTCAGATGCATCAATGATTCTCAACCTATCCGGATCAAGGGAGAATGCAGAACACCAAGAACATAAGATAATAACGAGACCAACAGACAGAAAGGACTACATGAACTAGAGACTACATCATCCTGAGACCAGAAGAACTAGATAGTGCCGAGCCACAACCAATGACTTCCCTGACAGGGAACGTAACAGAGATCCCTTGAGGGAGCAGGAGAACAGTGGGATGCAGACCCCAAATTCTCATGAAAAGACCAGACTTAATGGTCTGACTGAGACTGGAAGGACCCCAGTGATCATGGGCCCTACACCTTCCGTTTACCCACTACAGGAACCCTCCCCAAAGCCAGTTCATCAGACATGGATTGGACTAGACAATGGGTTGGAGAGGGATGCTGGTGAGGCGTGAGCTACTTGGTTTGGGTGGACACTTAAGACAATGTTGGCATCTCCTGCCTGGAAGGGAGATGGGTGGGTAGAGGGGCTTAGAAACTGGCAAAATGCTCACGAAAAGAAAGAGTGGAAGGAGGCAGTGGGCTGTCCCATTGTGGGGAAAGTAATTGGGAATATGTAACAAGTTGTGTGTAAGTTTTTATGTGAGAGACTGGCTTGATTTGTAAACTTTCACTTAAAACACAATAAAAAGTAAAAAAAAAAAAAAGCTGACCCATGATTGCTTCAACAAGCTTTCAGAACAAAGACTCAAGGAATCTTCTGGATGAAGGTGCAATCCTGGAATTACCAGATGCAGAATACAAAAGATTAATATACAGAACTCTTAAAGACATCAGGAAGGAAATGAGGCAAAATGCAGAACAAGTCAAGGAATACAAAGATAAAGCAGCCGAAGAAATTAAAAAGATTACTCAAGAACGTAATTAAAAATTTAATAAGCTGCAAGAAACCATACAGAGACTGCAATCAGAAATTCAGAAGATAAACAATAAAATTACACTATTAGAAAACTCGATAGAAAGTAAGAAAAGCACAATTGAAGAACTGGAAGGCAGAATTACTGAGATTGAAGATAAAACACTTGGGACCAATATATTTGAAGAGAAAGCAGATAAAAGAATTTTAAAAAATGAAGAAATCCAAAGAATCATGTGGGACTTTATCAAGAGAAATAACTATGAGTGATTGCAGTACCAGAACAGGGAGGGCTAACAGAAAATACAGAGGGAACTGTTGAAGATTTGTTGGCAGAACTTCCCTGATATCATGAAAGATGCTCATCGAATTCCACATAAGGTAGATCTCAAAAGAAAGTGACCGAGACATATAATAATCAAACTTGCCAAAAACAAATACAAAGAGAATTTTAAGAGAGGCTAGGGATAAAGGAAGTCACCAACAAAGGAGAGTAAATAATAATAAACGTGGACTACTCAGCAGAAATCATACAGGCGAGAAGGCAAAGGGATGACTTATATAAAATATTGAAGGAAAAAAATTGCCAGCCAGGAATCAAATCAGCCTGGCCCTCTGGCCTTCTGGCCCTCTGGCCTTAACGCTCTAACTGTAGCCCCTAAGCCCTAAGCCCCAAGCCCCAAAGCCCCTAAGACACTAAGCCCTTAGGTTCTAACCACCAAGGCCCTAAACTCTAACACTAACCCAAACACTAACCCCTATACCCTAAACCCTACAACCTAAACACCTACACCCCAAAACACTACACACTAAAATCATACACTCTAAACCCTATACTCTAAGCCGAAAACCCTAAACCCAAAACTCAAACCCCAAAGCCCAAACCGTAAACCTAACCGTAAACCCTAAACGCTAACACCTAACCCTAAACCCTAACCACCCTAACTCTAACAGCCCTAACCCTAACTACTCTACCCCTAACCCTCAAACCCTAACCCTCTAACACTAACCTGAAACCCTAATCTGAAACCCTAACCCTCTAACTCTAACCCTGTAACCCTAGACCTAAACCTAACCCCAACCCCCAAAAACAACCCCAAACCCTAAACCTCAAATCTCTAGCCCCAAACCTAAGAATGAGCCTAAGCCTAACCCTAACACTTAATCCTAAACCATAACACTTAAAACCCTAACATGCAAAACCCTAACAACTTTAGCCCTAATATATTTAACCCTAATACCCTAAATGCCAAAACCCTAAACACTAACACCCTTAACCCCAACCCCTAACCCCTAAACCCTAACTTAAACCCTAAACCATCTAACCCTCTAACCCTAATACCCTAACCCTAAATCCTAAAACCTAAACCCTAACCCCAGCCCCCAGCCCTAACCCTCACTCTAAGCCTTAAACCCTAAACCCTAAGCCCTAAACCCTAGGTTCTAAACCCTAAGCCCTAAATATAACCTAAATCCTAAAACCCTAAAGTCTAAGCCCTAAGGCCTAAACCTAACTTTCTAACCCTAAATCCTAAAACCTTACCCCAAACCCATCCCAAACCCCTAAACCTGAACCCCTAAACCCTAGCCCTAACCTCTAACCCTAAACCTCTAAACCATACCCCTAATCCTCTAACCCTAAACCTCTAACCCTAACTCTCTAACCCTAACCACAACACCAACCCCAACCTCTGAACCCCGAAACCCTAACCCCCTAACCCTAAGCCTCTGAACTCTAAGCCTAAACCCTCTCACCCTAAACCCTAACCTTCACCCCCTCACCCCCTCACCTTCTCACTCCCTCACTCTATAATCTTCTCAACCTCTAACCCCTCACCTTAACTCCCTCAATCTCTAACCCCCAACCCTCTACACCCCAGGCCTCTAACACCCACCCTCTAACCCCAAACCACAAATCCCAAACAAACCCAACACCAACCCCAACCCTAAACCTAAACCCTAACAACTAAAACGTAACCCAAACCCTAATGACTAAACCCCCAAAACGCTAAACCCCAAAATGCAACCCCTAACACCTAACCTGTAACTCCAAACTTTAACCTCAAAAACTAACCCTAAACCTAACACCTAACCCCAACCCAAAAACCCTAACCGAAAAACCCTAACTCTAAACTCTAACCCCCAAACCGTAAACCCTAACCCCAAACCCTAACAACCCTAACTCTAACAACCCTAACCCTAACATCCCTAACCCCAAACCCTAACCTTTTTTGTTAGCAGCCGTAGCACTTAACCACTAGCCACCAGGGTTTCCATGAGCAGTCACAGGAATAGACATATGCACACCCATGTTCGCTGCAACATTATTCACAGTAGCAAAAAGACGGAAACAACCTCAGTGCTCATCCACAGAGGAACAGATAAACAAACTACGGTACATACACACAGTGGAACACTACACGACAAAAAAGACCAATAATGAATCTCCGAAACATCTCACACCATGGATGAACCTGGAGCACATCACACTGACTAAGTCAATCACAAAACGACATATACACTAAGAGACCACTATCATAAAAACCCATGAAAAATTTACACACAGAAACAATCGTTGATGTTCACCAGGGAGACAAAGAGGGTAGAGAAAAGCCAACTAAACAATAACCAAAAAAACCAAACACCGCCGTCGAGTCGACTCCAGCTCACAGAGACTCTATAGGACAGATTAGAACTGCCCCATAGAGTTTCCAAGGAGTGCCTGGTGGATTCGAACTACAGACCTTTGGTTAGCACCGGTGGGTCTTAACCACTACACCATCAGGGTTTCCAACCAAACAACAGATATGTGGTAACTCTGGTGAAGGACGAGACGGTACACAAGACTGGGGAATCAACCTCAGCCTCACTCTAACCCTAACCATAACCTTAAACCACTTGTGCCCGAGCCTAGTAACCCCAGCCCTAACCCCAACCCCCAACCACCTAAAACCTATACCCCTAAACCTAACTCCCAAACCTCTAACCCCCAAACCTGAACCCCTAACACCAAACCCTAACCCCTAACCCTAATCCACCAACCCTTCTGCATCTCTGGGCCTCTCGACTCTCCGTCTATTTTCTCCCTCCAAATCCTACTAACACTCAGTGGAATTTTGAAGTTTCAGCTGTGCTTTGCTTCTTGTTGTCTCCACCGGTCCCATAAAGGCACTGCATCATTTCTTTGCTCTGCTTCACTATTCAGTTCCAAAACCATGGCTTAGAATCGCCTGACACTGAACTTCAGCGATTCGGCGCAAGGCCACGAGAGGGCGCGCGCACCGCCGGTTCTGTTCTGCCCACCAGGCCCTCCGAGCATGGGAACCTCCTGGACCTAAGCCGGGACCGACCTGGGTACCGCTCCAGTGGCGATAGCAGAAGATTTTTTTCCCCAGGGACCCAACGCCCCAGGGTGCTCTCTCAATACTCCCATTAATGCTATGATTATCCTAACCCACTCCTTCTGCGCGACCTAGTGAGTCCTCGACCAGGCCCAGGCTTCACGACCCGCACCCCCCTGCCGTGGTCACGTACAGGAACCTGTAGGGCCGCGCCCTCCCCACTCAAGCTCTGCCCCTCCACACCCTGATGCCCTGCAGGCCTCTACTAGGTCCCCACCCAGGGGAGAGCTGTCGCCCCGCACGGGATGGGGGGACACGAGTGAACATTCGGAAACCACCCCCCAGGCACGAAGCCCACTGCCCCTATTGAGGCCATGTGAGCAGGACTGCCCCGCCGACTGGAGCCTGCAGGGCATCACTCACGTTTGTCAGCTTCTCACCGCCCTCTGGGGGCTCGGGTTCCCAGAGAAGCCAATCCCCCTGGGGCGGGGGGCGGTCCGTCCGCAGGGGCTGGAACATGGGGTTCGTGCCCATGGCTGGAGCTCTTAAAACCCTTATAAACCCTCATAAACCGTCAGCTCCAGACCTTCAAAAGTCAGCCCGAAAGACACCTAATCTCCAACCTAAAAAAAAAAACCACACCTGTTGCCATCGAGTCAATTCTGACTCATAGCGACCCTATAGGACAGAGTAGAACTGCCCCACAGAGTTTCCAAGGAGCGCCTGGTGTATTCAAACTGCCAACCTTTTGGCTAGCAGCCTCAGCACTTAACCACTACGCCACCAGGGTAACCCACTGAACCCACTGCCACCAGGGTAGAGGCTCCAAATCCCGCCAGTGTGAGGAACCCTCATATCCCCTCAGCACCAGAGACCGCGTCCACAGCGACCGATACACAGCGCCGCACAAACCTTTAACTTAACAAACAACCTGGTTGCTCAGGACCCCTTCCTGCTACTCCCACCCCTGCCACCCAGAGGGGGAGCGGGACCCGGCATCCACACTGTTAACAGACACTGAGTCGCTGCTTCCACAAGGAATAGGATCCCCGCGCTGCTCCACAGATTCCCAGGACCCCTTCCTTTCCCGGTGGGGCCGGGGCCGTGCCGACGCCCCAGCCCCGAGAGTAGACCAGCCGAGCGCGGACGAGGGTGCGGGTTGCCTCAGCCTCCCAGGCACAGCGCCCAAAACAGTAAGGGGCAGCAGGGCCTTGGGCAGGAGATCCCTCTCTCCCCTGTCTCTGGCACCCTACGGAGTCTGGTGGGGGTGGGACGACGAAAGGGGGCGAGTGCCCCGCTGTCAGTCTGGAATCTCACCCCCCCGGGCGAACTCTGGGCCTTGGTTTCCCCCCTGGCACAGGGAGCAGGTGGGGGCCGGGGGCGGGGCAGGCGCCCATCCCCCAGCTTGGCCGGCAAACCCGCCCCGGGCAGAGTAGGGACCTGGGCGCAGCCCTGGACACGGCCTTTCTCCCCATGCCTTCAAGCCCCCAGGCCCGAGGGCACTCCGCAGCTGGATCCCGCGGCTGGACCCCCCCCCCCCCGCAAATCCACGGGGATGCAAATTTCGCAGACCAGCTGCGTCTCCCGGGCCAGAAGCTCCCTCTCGCAGCCCCTAGAGTGGCTGCGTCCACCCGGCTCCGCGCCGTGTCCGCCCCTCGGGATCACTCGGGACGGGGTACGCCTGAGGGGGCAATGCAAGCTGCTAACCCAAACTCCGGACTCTCCAACCTCTGGAGCACACGGGATGCTAGCACTGGGAACCGCCCTCCTGGTGCCTTCCCTCCAGACCTTCGAGGGGCCGGGCTTGTTCAGTCTGGGAGCGGGTCCCTCCACCCACCTGCCCGAGTTTCATACCTTTCAGAGAACACAGCACGGAAAGCAGCACGAACAGCATCCTCTCTAAGGTGCGCCAACATCCCGGGCCCCTCACCACCCGTCCCAGCGCTTCCGGGAGTAACAGGCTGGACGGCTTGGAACATGGCTGCCGGCCCCGCCCGGCGGCCCGGGTTGAGGGCGGGCGTGGTGGGGTTGGGCCTCCAGAGGGGAGGGTGGGGTCTAGAAGCAAGGACAACAACAAGGTGTGAGGGGTGAGGAGACGGGAGACGTCAGGAGAGGGCCCTCTCGCGCGCAGAGTTAAGTATTGGAGGTACAACGGTTAAGTGCTTGGCTAACTGAAAGGTGGGCCGTTGGAACCCACCAGCTCAGGGGTTGAAAAGATCTGGAGATGGGCTCCCATAAAGATTCTAACCAAACAAAATCCCAAACCAGTTGCTGTTGAATCAATTCTGACTCAGAGTAGAACTGCCCCACAGGGTTTCTGAGGCTATAAGTCTTTACAGAAGCAGACTGCCATGTCTTTCTGCAAAGAAGCAACTGGTGGATTTGAACTGTCCACCCTTTGGTTAGCAGCCGAGCTCTTAACCACGGGTGCCACCAGGGCTGCGCCATAAAGACTGCAACCTAGGAAACCTTGTGAGGCAGTTCTAAGTTGTCATACAGGGTTGATATGAGTTAGAATCTCTTGATGGCACACAACCATGATTGTACTAAGAAAAATTCCTCCAAGCATCTGTCTACATGACCCCTGAAGCACACATCCATGCGTGCTATCAAAGCAGTGCGGCCAAAGACAGGAAATTGGAATAGAGACATTATAGACTGCACAGTGAAAAGTGATTTCTGAGGGGCGTGCAGCTCAAGTGGAGGAGGTAGCATACAACTAAATGCCCTTCTACTTCTATTGTTCAATAGTCTTGAGAAAGAATGTGTCCCAGGAATTAACTGTAGCCCAGGAGAACTTGAAGACAGCAAATACAGAGGACCGGTCAGGATGCTTCTGCAGTGGTCAGGGTGAGGAGTGACGGTGGAAGTGCAGGTGGGAACAGTGGGCAGGCTTGAGGTGTAATCTGGAGATTGAGCTGCCAAGAATTGCTGGTGGATCAGATGTATGGGATGAGGGGAATGGAGAATCAAAGGTGACTTCTGGAATTCAGGCTACCACGAGAGCATGGTCACCAGAGCCATCCTCTACCACGTGGAAAACCATGGAGGAACAAACTTGAGAAAATGAGCAAAAGATTTTTTCTGGACATGTTAGATTTAGATGTCTGAGTTCGTCCAAGTGTGGAGAACAGTTCCCAGCTGTGGATACCACTCTGAGGTAGAGTAGTTTTCTGGGTTCTAAGAATTTGGAGATCAGCCTATAGCTGATTTGAAAGCCACTGGTGGTGCGATGATTATGCATTTGGGTGCTACCAAAAGGTCTGCAGTTTGAATCTACCAGTCGCTCCTTGGAAACACTGTGGGGAAGCTCTACTCTGTCCTATAGGGTCCCTATGAGTCAGAATCCACTCGACAGTGACTTTTTTGTTTTGTTTTAATACTAAGCTCAGAAAAGTTGTGTGTCAGGGTTGTATTTTTTCACAATACTTATTCAAGCAGTTCAAATCTACCAGCCACTCCTTGGAAACCCTATGGGTCAATTCTACTCTGTCCTTTAGGGTCGCTATGAGATAGAATTGACCCAACAGCAAAGGACTTAGAACTTGGACTTAGAGGAGCCCTTTCTTTCTCAAAGCTGAAAGTTTTACTTCATACTTTTTAAAAACTGCCGTGTCTCGTGCTACACGGCTACCCTTACAGGAGCATTTTTGGTGCTAACTTGACTTATTCTTGGTGAAGGGCTCTGTATTCATTTTCCAGGGCTGCCATAGTAAATTACCAAAAACTCAGTGTCTTTAAAAGACGTATAATCCATACAGTCCAAGAAGCTGGACTATAAGAAGAAGAAGGGGCACCAGGATTGGAGGAAGACTCGTTAACAGCTTAGACATGCAGATGACACAACCTTGCTTACCGAAAGTGAAGAGAACTTGAAGCACTTACTGATCAGGATCAAAGACTTCAGCCTTCAGTATAGATTACACTTTAACATAAAGAAAACAAAAATCCTCACAACTGGAACAATAAAAAAATCACAATAAACAGAGAAAGTACTGAAGTCGTCAAGGATTTCATTTTACTTGGATCCACAATCAACACCCGTGGAAGCACACTTCGAGAAATCAAACGACATGTTTTATTGGGCAAATCTGCTACAAAAGACCTCTTTAAAGTGTTAAAAATCGAAGATGTCACTTTCAGGACTAAGGTGTGCCTGAACCGAGCCATGGTATTTTCAATCGCCTCATATGCAGCTAAAGCTGGACAATGAATAAGGAAGACAAAAGAACTGAAACTTGAATTATGTTGTTGGTGAAGAATAATGAATATGCCATGGACTGCTAGAAGAATGAACACACCTGTCTTGGAAGAAGTACAGCCAGAATGCTCCTTAGAAAGGTAGGTAGCAAGACTTGGTCTCACGTACTCTGGACATATTATCAGGAGGGATCAGTCCCTGGAAAAACACATCCTGCTTGGTAAAGTAGAGGATCAGTGAAAAAGACAAAGATCCTCAATGAGACAGATTGAGACGGTGGCTGCAACGGTGGGCTCAAACATAGCAATGAGAAAGGCCCAGGGCTGGGCACTGTTCCGTTCTGTTGTACACAGGGTCGCTATGTGTTGGAACTGACCCAACAGCACCTAACAACAACATCATAAACTCACTGGATCTCCTGGGGATAGAATGTCATATTCACTGTAGAATAGATAGAGTTTGTTTGTTTACCATATTTACTAATGTTGTGATTTACGTTTGATAACTTCCACATTCTGTTGGATCGCTTTTCTTTGGAATGGACACAAACATGCATCTCTTGCAGTCTGTTGGCCAGGTAGCTAGCTTCCAAATTTCTTTGCATGGTGGAGTGAGCATCTGCAGTGCTGCATCTGTTTGTTGAACCAACTCAGTGGGTATTCTGTCAGCTCCTGGAGCCTTGTTTTTCGCCAGTGCCTTCAGTGTAGCTTGGACTTCTTGCTTCACTACTACCAGTTCTTCATCATATGCCACCTCATGAAACGACTGAAAGTCGACCATTTCTTTTGGTACTGTGACTCTGTGTATTCTTTCCATCTTTTGTGTGTGTGTGCTTTAAGTGAAACTTTACAAATCAAGTCAGTCTCTCATACAAAAATTTGTATACAGCTTGCTATGTACTCCTAGTTCCTCTCCCACTAATGAGACAGCACACTCCTTCTCTCAGCCCTGTATTCCCCGTGTCCATTCAGCCACTTTCTGTCCCCCTCTGCCTTCTCACCTCCCCTCCAAACGGGAGCTGCCCACATAGTCTCATGTGTCCACTTGAGACCAGAAGGTCACTCCTCACCACTATCATTTTCTATCCTATAATCCGGTCCAATCCCTGTCTGAAGAGTTGGCTTTGGGAATGGTTCCAGTCTTGGGCCAACAGAAGGTCTGGGGACCGTGACCTCTAGGGTTCCTCTAGTCTCAGTCAGATCATTAAGTCTGATTTTTTTATGGGACTTTGAGGTCTGCATCTCACTGCTCCCGTACTCCGTCAGGGATGCTCTGTTTCGTTCCCTGTCGGGGCAGTCTTCGGTTGTAGACGGGCACCATCTAGTTCTTCTGGTCTCAGGCTGATGTAGTCTTGGATTTACGTGGCCATTTCTGTCTTTTGGACTCATAATTACCTTGTATCTTTGGTGTTCTTCATTCTCCTTTGCTCCAGCTGGGTTGAGACCAATGGATGCATCTTAGATGGCTGCTTGATAGTGTTTTTAAGACTGCAGACGCCACTCACCAAAGTGGGATGCAGAATGTTTTCTTAATAGATTTTATTATGTCAATTGACCTAGATGTCCCCTGAAAACATGGTCCCCCAACTGCTGCCCCTGCTACTCTGGCCTTTGGAGCATTTGGTTTATTCAGGAAACTGCTTTTCATTTAGTCCAGTTATGCTGACCTCTCCTTTATTGTATGTTGTCTTTCCCTTCACCTAAAATAGTTCTTGTCTACTATCTAAATTCGCGAATATCCTTCTCCCTTCCTTTCTCCCCAACCTCATAACCATCAAAGAATATTTTCTTCTCTGTTTAAACTATTTCTTGAGTTCTTATAATAGTGGTCTCATACAATATTCGTCCTTTTGCAACTGACTAATTTCACTCAGCACAATGCCCTCCAGATTCCTCCAAGCTATGAAATATTTCACGGATTCATCATTGTTCTTGATCTATGTGAAGTATTCCATCTTGTGAATGCACCACAATTTATTTATCCATTCATCTGTTGATGGGCACCTTGGTTACTTCCATCTTTCTGCTATTGTAAACAGTGCTGCAATGAACATGGTTGTGCATATATCTGTTCATATAAAGGCTCTTATTTCTCTAAGATATATTCCAAGGAGTGGGATTGCCATATGCTATGGTAGTTCTATTTCTACTTTTTTAAGGAAGTGCCAGATTGATTTTCAAAGTGGCTGCACCATTTTAAATTCCCACCAGCAGTGAATAAGTGTTCCAGGCTCTCTACAACCTCTCCAACATTTATTATTTTGTGATTTGGCATTAATGGCAGCCTTGCTGGAATGAGATGGTATCTCACTGTAGTTTTGATTTACATTTCTCTAATGGCTAATGATTGTGAGCATTTCCTCATGTATCTGTTACCTGCCTGAATGTCTTCTTCGTTGAAGTGCCTGTTCCTATCCTTTGCCCATTTTTTAAATGGATTATTTGTCTTTTTGTTATTGAGTTTTTGCAATATCATGTAGATTTTAGAGATCAGAGGCTGATCGGAAATGTTATAGCTAAAAACTGTTTCCCAGTCTGTAGGTAATCAGTTTACTCTTCTGTTGAAGGCTTGGGATGAGCGTAAGTGTTTGATTTTTAGGAGTTCTCTTTTCTCTAGCAATGTTTTTTGTACTGTTTCTGCTATGTATTAGGGCTCCTAGTGTTGTCCCTGTTTTTTCTTCCATGATTTTTATCATTTTAGATTTCATATTTAGGTCTTTGATCCATTTTCAGTTAGTTTTTGTGCATGGCGTGAGGTATGGATCTTGTTTCATTTTTTTGTGGAGGGATATCCAGTTATGCCAGCACCATTTGTTAAAGAGGCTATCTTTCCCCCATTTAACTGACTTTGAGCCTTTATCAAATATCAGCTAATAAGTGAATGGATTTATGTCTGATTTCTCAATTCTCTTCCATTGGTCTATGTGTCTGCTGCTGTACCGATACCAGGCTGTTTTGACTACTATGGTGGTATAATAAGTTCTAAAATTAGGTAACGTGATGCCTCCCACTTTGTTCTTCTTTTTCAGTAATGCTTTATTTTTCTGGGGCCTCTTTCCCTTCCATATGAAGTTGGTGATTTGTTTCTCCATCACATTAAAAAATGCCCTTGGAATTTGGATTGGAATTGCAGCATATCTATAGATCGCTTTCAGTAGAAGAGATATTTTTACAATGTTCAGTGTTCCTGTCTGTGATCAAGGTATGCTTGTCCACTTACATAAGTCTCTTTTGGTTTCTTTTAGTAGTGTCTTGTAGTTTTCTTTCTTTAGGTCTTTTATGTCTCTGGTTACAATTATTCCTAGTATTTTATCTTCTTGGGGGCTACCATAAATGGCATGGATTTGGTGAGTTCCTCTTTGATGTTCTTTTTGTTGGTGTAGAGGAATCCAACTGATTTTTGTAGGTTTATCTTGTATCCTGATACTCTGCTGAACTCTTCTATTAGTTTCAGTAGTTTTCTTGAGGATTCTTTAGGGTTTTCTCTGTATAAGATCATGTCATCTGCAAATAGAGATACTTTTACTTCTTGTTTACCAATCTGGATGCCCTTTATTTCTTTATCTGATATAATTGCTCTGGAGAGGACCTCCAGCACACTGTTGAACAAGAGTCGTGATAAAGGGCATCCTTGTCTGGTTCCCGATCTCAGGGAATGCTTTCAGACTCTCTCCATTAAGGGTGATGTTGGCTGTTGGCTTTATATAAATGCCCTTTATTGTGTTGAGGAATTTTCCTTCTATTCCTATTTTCTGAGAGTTTTTATCATGAATGGGTGTTGGACTTTGTCAAATGCCTTTTCTGCATCAATTGATAAGATCATGTGGTTCTTGTCCTTTGTTTTACCTATATGGTGGATTATTTTGATTGTTCTTCTAATGTTGAACCATTCCTGCATAAAAATACCTAGTATGAATCCCACGTGGTCATGGTGCATTAGTTTTTTGATATGTTATTGAATTCTATTGGGTAGAATTTTGTTGAGGATTTTTGCATCTAAGTTCGTGAGGAATATAGGTCTGTAATATTTTTGTGTGTGTGGTGTCTTTACCTGGTTTTGGTATCAGGGATATGCTGGCTTCATAGAATGAGTTTGGGAGTATTCCATCTTTTTCAATGCTCTAAAATACCTTCACTAGTAGTAGTGTTAACTCTTCCCTGAAAGTTTGGTAGAACTCACCAGGGAAGCTGTCAGGGCCAGGGCTTTTTTGTTGTTGTTGTTGGGAGATTTTTAATTTTTTTAATTACCTTTTTCAACCTCTCCTTCTGTTATGGGTTTATTTAATTGTTCTACCTCTGTTTCTGTTAGTTTAGGTAGGCAATGTGTTTCTAGAAATTTATCCATTTCTTCTAGGTTGTCAAAGCTGTTAGAGTATGATTTTTCATACTAATCTGATATGATTCTTTTAATTTCAGTTGGGTCTGTTGTGATGTTGGATTTGCTTCTTCTCCTGTTTTTCTTTTGTCCATTTGGCCAATGTTTTAGCAATTTTGTTAATTTTTTCAAAGAACCAGCTTTTGGTCTTGTTAACTCTGTCAATTTTTTTTTCTGATCTCTATTTCATTTAATTCTGCTCTACTTTTTATTATTTAATTTCTTCTGATGCCTGAGGGTTTCTTTTGTTGCTCTCCTTCTATTTGTTCAAGTTGTAGGGATAATTCTTTGATTTTGGCCCTTTCTTCTTTTTGGATGTGTGCATGTATTGCTATAAATTGACCTCTGAGCACTGCTTTACCTGTGTCTCAAAGGTTCTGGTAGGAAGTGTTTTCATTCTCATTGGATACTGTGAATTTCTTTATTCCATCCTTAATGTCTTCTATAACCCAGTCGTTTTTGAGCAAGGTATTGCTCAGTTTCTGAGTGTTTCTTTTCCATGCTTTTTTTGTTTTGTTTTGTTTTCGATATCTACTTTTATAGCTTCATGGTCAGAGAAGATGCTTTGCAATATTTTGATGTTTTGGATTCTGTTAAGGTGTGCTTTATGGCCTAATATGTGGTCTCTCCCAGAGAATGTTCCATATGCATGGGAAAAGAAAGTATACTTGGCCGCTGTTGGGTGGAGTGTTCTGTACATGTATGTGAAATCAAGTTGGTTGATTGTGGCATTTAGATCTTCAGTGTCTTGACTGAGCTTCTTTCTGAATGTTCTGTTCTTCACCAAAGTGGTATGTTGAAGTCACCTAATATTTTTTTGGAGCTGTCTATCTCACTTTACAATGCTGTTAGAGTTTGTTTTATGTATCTTGAAGCACTGTCATTGGGTGTGTAAATATTTAATATGGTGATATCCTCCTGGTATATTGTCTGTTTAATCATTATATAGTGTCCTTCCTTATCCTTTTTGGTGAATTTAACTTTAAAGTCTATTTTGTCAGAAATTAATATTGCCACTCTTGCTCTTTTTTGATTGTTGTTTGCTTGATACATATTTTTGCCATCCTTTGAGTTTTAGTTTGTTTGTGTCTTTAAGGAGTGTCTCTTGTAGGCAGTATGCAGATGGATCGTGTTTTTTAATCCATTCTTTCACTCTCTGTCTCTATTGGTGCATTTAGTCCATTTACATTCAGCATAATTATGGTAGTTATGAGTTTTGTGCTGTCATTTTCATATCTTTTTTTGTATGTTGTCGAGTTTCTTTTTTCTGCTTAATTTTTTGTAGTGAGTAGTTTTTCTTTGTATATTGTCTTTTCCTCTTATTCATTGTTGATTTTTTTTTTTCTGAGTTATGTTTTTCTTGTATTTTATTTCGATGTGTAGCATTGTTAGTCTCCTTTTTGGTTACCTTAATATTTGCCATTATTTTTCTAAGCTTAAACCAAACTTTTATTTCTTTCTATCCCCTTGACTATCTCTCTGTATGAAAGATCTATGACTACATTTTTCAGTCCCTCTTTATTATTTTAGTATTGTCATCCTTTACATAATAACATCACTGTTTCCCTGTTCTGAGCATTTTTTTATCTTGATTTATTTTTGTAATTTCCCTACCTGGGTTGATATCTGGTTGCTCTGTCCTGCATTCTAGTCTTGGGTTGATATCTGATATTGTTGATTTTCTAACCAGAAAACCCTCTTTAGTATTTCTTGTAGGTTTTTTTTTTTTTTTTTTTTTTTTACAAATTCCCTAATCTTCTGTTTATCTGGAAATGTCCTAATTTCACCTTCATATTTGAGAGACAGTTTTGCTGGATATATGATTCTTGGCTGGCAATTTTTTTCCTTCATCACTTTATATAAGTCATCCCATTGCCTTCTTCCCTGCATGGTTTCTCTCAAGTAGGCTGAGCTTATTCTTATTGAGTCTCCTTTGTAGGTGACTTTTCATTTATTCCTAGCCGCTCTTAAAATTCTCTCTTTGTCTTTGGTTTTGGCAAGTTTGTTTATAATATGTCTGAGTGACTTTCTTTTGAGATCTACCTTATGTGGGGTTCAATGAGCATTTTGGATAGATATCTGCTGCTCATCTTTCATGGTATCAAGGAAGTTTTCTGCCAACAAATCTTCAACAATTCTCTCTGTTTTTTCTGTTACCCCTCCCTAATCTGATACTTCAATCATAGGTTATTTCTCTTGATAGAGTCCCACATGATTCTTAGGATCTCTTCATGTTTTTTAAAAATAATTTTATCTGATTTTTCTTCAAATATATTGGTGCCACGTTTTTTATCTTCAATCTCATCAATTCTGCTTTCCATTTCCTCAATACCATTCCTCTGTCTACTGAGTTGTCTAATTCTGTAATTTTATTGTTAATCTTCTAAATTCCTGATTGCTTTCTTTCTATGGATTGTTGCAGCCTATTAAATTTTTCTTTATGTTCTTGAGTAACCTTTTTAATTCCTTCAGCTACTTTATCTGTGTGTTCTTTGGCTTGTTCTGCATTTTGCCTGATCTCCCTGATCTCTTGAAAGTTCTGTATATTAACCTTTTGTATTCTACATCTGGTAATTCCAGGAAAACACCTTCATCTGGACGATTCCTTGATTCTTTGTATTGAGAGATTGTTGAAGTGATCATGGTCTGCTTCTTCATGTGATTTGATATTGACTGCTGTCTCTGAGCCATCTATAAGTTATTTTATTTTATTTTTTACTTTTGCCTACTGTATCCTAGCTTTTTGCTTTGTTTTGTTTTGATATGCCCAAATAGGCTGCTTGAGTGAGCTCACTTGATCATTTGCAACTTTCAAGATTTAACATCCTGTCACCAGATGGCTAGAGCTGTTACCAGGTATATGAGCCTAGGAGTCCATTCACTTTTCTTGTATAATTCAGCTCAGGTGTCTAGGTAGCTGGTCATCAATTGTAGGTCATCAAGTCCTATAGTCTAGATGGGGAGGGGTTATTGTTGTAGACACAGGTATCTGGTTGCAGCAGGGGGTCACACTCTGAACAAAGGCAGGGGGATGACAACCATCTCCCAAGTGTCTGTGAGGAAAGTGCACCCCTGTTTTCTATAGTGCACAGACAGGTGGGTCCTGCAGTCAGACCACAGGCACCCTATGCTTTTGTTTGTAAGGACTGGGAGGCACCTGTTATCCTTGGACCCCTGTCGTGGGTGTCTAGATGATGTGCACGGAGCCACCAGTTCTTAGGCCCCCAGTGTAGGTAGGTGAGGACCCTGTTTAATAGGCAGAGCAGTGTCAAACATCAAAAACACACCTCTCCACCGCAAGGTGACACAGTTGAAGTTGGATACCCAGCACATACACCATTGCAGTAACAAGGGCCTAATCTCCCGAAATGGGCCTACACAGGTCCATGCAGGGGTGAGAGGTATTCAAAGTCCGTGGACCATTTGTGCCTGGAAAGGAGCTTCTTCTGTCCTGAGCTTCCCAGCTTAGTGGAGCTGGCAGATTATCTTTTCCCCCAATTGTTAATTTATTCCTTCTCCAAGGTCGGGAGAACGGCTCAGGCTGCACAGCAACACCTATCTCAGGTGCAGGGAAATCTACAGCTACTGAAGCCGTCTTGGGGGCTGAGCGCACAGTAAAACGAATGCAAGGACTTAGCTTTTGCCAACAGCACTGTTCTTCTCTGGTTCCGGAGTTGTGAGTAGACTGTGAGACTTGCTGTCTCCCCCTGAGGAGACTGCATCCTGAATGCTACTGCCAGCCCTGCCACTGTCCCTCCAGGGGCCTGTGTCCAAGGGGTACCATTTCTCACCAAGTCAGGTCCAGCAACTGCTCCCCACTTCTGAACCGTGTCTCCCTCCCCCAGCCACTCAGTCTGATTTCCTAACTTTGCATTTGATGTTCAGGGCCCTTATCTTGTCAGGTATAAAATTGTTCCACTTGTTTTTCAGGTCTTTGTTTTTTTTCTTTTTTTGGTTTTTGTTGTAAGAGGGATCACTGGAAGTGTCTGACTACTCCGCAATCTTGACTCCACCTCTCTCTATCTTCTTTTGATGCTCTCTGCATCATTTAATATTTTCCCTGTAGAATCCTTCAATATTGCAACACAAGGCTTGAATTTTTTCTTCAGTTCTTTCAGTTTGAGAAATGCCGAGCATGTGCTTCCCTTTTGGTTTTCTAACTCCTGGTCTTTGCACATTTCATGATAATATTTTACTTTGTCTTCTTGAGGTGCCCTTTGAAATTTTCTGTTCATCTCTTTTACTTCATCATTTTCTTTTTGCTTTAGCTACTCTACATTCAAGAGCAAATTTCAGAGTCTTTTCTGACATCCATTTTGGTCTTCTTTTTTTCTTTCCTGTCTTTTTAATGACCTCTTACTTTCTTTTTTTTCCGACAGATATACATATATATTTTATTTCATATCTTTGTTGTCATACTTTAGATGGAGGTTTACAGAACAAACTAGGTTCCCATTAAACAATTAGTACACATATTGTTTCGTGACACTAATTACCAACCCCACAATATGTCAACACTCTGCCCTTCTTGACCCTGGGTTCCCTATGACCAGCTTTTCTGTCCCCTCCTGCCTTCTAGCCCTTGCCCCTGGGCTAGTGTGCCCCTTTAGTTTTGCTTTATGGGTCTGTCTAATCTTTGTCTTAAGGGTGAACCTCAGGAGTGACTTCATTACTGAGCAAAAAGTGTGTCCGGGGGACATACTCAGCATTTCTCCAGTCTCTGTCAGGCGAGTAATCTGGTCTTTTTTGTGAGTTAGAATTTTGTTCTACACTTTTTCTCCAGCTCTCAGACCCTCTATTGTGATCCCTGTCAGAACAATGACCTCTTACTTTCTTCAAGTATGATGTCCTTGATGTCATTCCACAACTCATCTGGCCTTCAATCATTAGCCTTCAATTCATCAAATCTATTTTTGAGATAGTCTCTAAATTCAGGTGAGATATAATCAAGGTTGTACTTTGGCTCTCGTAGGCTTGCATATGAGAAATTGATGGTCTGTTCCACAGCAGCCCCTGGTCTTGTTCTGACCGATGATATTGAGCTTTTCCATTGTCTCTTTCCACAGATGTAGACATTTGATTCCTGTATATCCCATCTGGTGAAGCCCATGTGTATACTCACCATTTAAGTTGTTGAAAAAAGGTATTCGCAATGAAGAAGTCATTGGTCTTGCAAAATTCTATCATGCTGTCTCCAAAGCCAGATTTTCCAACTACTGTTCCTTCTTCTTTGTTTCCAACTTTCACATTGCAATCATCAGTAATTATCAATGCATCTTGATTGCATGTCTGATCAATTTCAGACTGCAGAAGTTGGTAAAAATCTTCAGTTTCTTCATCTTTGGCATTAGCAGTTGGTGCATAAATTTGAATAATAGTCTTATTAACTGCTTGTCATAGATTCAAATGTGTCCCTAAAAAATATCTGTCAACTTGGGTAGGCCATGATTCCCGGTATTGTATGATTGTCTACCATTTAGTCATCTAATGTGATTTCCCTATGTGGTGTAAATCCTATCACAATGATGTGATGAGATGGATTAGTCGCAGTTATGTTGATGAGATCTATAAGATTAGATAGTGTCTTAAGCTAATACCTTTTGAGGTATAAAAGAGATAAGCAAGCAGAGAGATATGAGGACCTCATAACACCAAGAAAGCATCCCCAGTAGCAGAGCATGTCCTTTGGACCCAGGGTCCCTGCACCTGAGAAGCCCCTTGACCAGGAGAAGATTGATGATGGAGACCTTCCCACAGAGCTGACAGAGAAAGTTGCCTCTGGAGCTGACACCCTGAATTTTGAATTCTAGCCTACTAGACTGTGAGAAAATAAATTTCTCTTTGTTAAAGCCACCCATTTGTGGTATTTCTGTTATAGCATCACTTTTTTTTTTTTTTTATATGACTAAGACACTGGTCTTCCTTGTAGACATATGGATATTATCCTATCACTGACAGCACTGTACTTCAGGATAGATCTTGAAATGTTCTTTTTGATGATGAACTCTGTTCGATTTGGCACAGTCGTCCATAAAAAAAAAAGTCCATATGATTGTCCAATTCAAAATGGTGAATATCAGTCCATTTCAGCTCACTAATGCCTAAGATATTGATGTTTATGTGTTCCATTTCATTTTTTAATGATTTCTAATTTTCCTAGATTCATACTTCATACATTCTATGTTTCTATTATTAATGGGTGTTTGCAGCCGTTTCTTCTCCTTTTGTGTCATGCCACATCAGCAAATGCAGGTCTCGAAAGCTTGATTCCATGCATGTCATTGAGGTCAACTCTACTTTGAGGAGTGTGTGCGGTTTTGTTCTTCTGTAACTTGTATCTTTTAAAATAAATCTTATAAAGCTTTTGTTTAATTAAATGGTTTTGAAAATTCATCTAAAATCATTGCTAAGCTTTCTGTTACAATTCATCAATTGCATTTAATTTCTATTAGGTTTTCTGCTTAGACTATTGTGTAACCTTCAATAATAATTTTTATATCAATTCACAACCATTATAATTTCTTTTTCTTTTTGGGGGGGTGTTTAAATCTGAAATATAATTATGAATAGAAGCATTAATAGCAGATATTATTTTCTCATTTCTTCTGTTAAATAAAGGTTTGAACTTAAAACTGTTGGATGATCTGTTTCATCTACAAAACTCCACCTTTTTTTTTTTAAGAAATAAACTATTAGTCTTATTTTGTTTATTTATTTTATATCTATAACTATATACATCTTTCTTTACTCTCTAGTTTTTTTTAAGATTTTTTATTGTATTCATGTACTGAAGTTTCACTACGTTATATCTTGATTCAGATTTATTTTTACTTTGCCCTCTTGGGATATCTTTGCCTTCCCTAATCTAAGGATTGATATGTTTCATTGTTTTTAGTCACTAGTTCCCCAAATGTTTTTTCCTATATTTTTGAAGGGATAGAATTCCTCCACGTTTTGTGAATATATGTACGTCATATTTACAATCACGTTTTCAAAATGATTTTGCCCACGAGGTAGCTAATATTTTCCTAAATTAAAGAAGTGGGGAAAACAGCACAATACAGAAATAATGAATGCCACATCAGATCAGTTATTTGATGCCATGTCGTATGACTGCCAATGGAACATATTGTTTTTTATCCATGTCTCCCTGTTTATGTGCTAGTATCCTGTCCTGTGAACTCATTTCAAGGGCTGTGTGCCTGACCCGGAAGCAGCTTTAAGCATTTTCCCCAGGTCTAAATAGAAGAGGATGTTTTTCTTCTGTAAAAAGAAATCCAAATAGGGTTTTTTTTTTGTCCCTTTCATTTTTATTTTATCCATTGAAAGAGAAATAAATATTTATTTGTAGTCTATTTACAAAACTTTTTCACCTGTCTTTATTTTTAGTTTTCCCCCATAATTTTGTGATATGGGTATTAGCATTTATTACATTATACACAAAAAGAAAGCAAAAGAAGAAAAAATTCTGATGATAATTTCAGAGAAGAAACAAAAGTGGGAGAAACAAGCCTTAAATCTGGACCATGACCATACATGGAAGGTAAAACTTTTATTCACCACCTTCGCTGGGTGACACCTAAAATATTTCAGGATTTGTGTCAGGATTAAATTGTAGTTTATACTTCACACAACCTCTTAAGGTTGATATCACCACTGACATTTTATAGATGATAAAATTGATATGAGGAGATTTTAAGTAGTTTTCCCTAAATGTCCAGCTTAATTATATATGTATATAAAACCTTTTAAAATACATACCCTGTAAACCAAACCCATTGCCATAGAGTTGATTCCAACTCACAGCTACCCTATATTATCTCTCAACTATTTGGAACTGGTGAATCTAAAGGGTGGTACACTTTTTAATGACATAGAACAGAAAGAGAGAGAGAAAGGAAAGAAATAAAGGAAGGGAGGGAGGGAGGAAGAGAAAGAGAGAGGGAGGAAGGACGGAAGGAAGGTAGGAAGAAAGAAAAGAAAGTTATTAAAATAGAAATTCTCTGTATATAGTAGAGGATCAACAATATATATAAAAGAATTTTTATTCCCAGATGAAATTGTTTTAGTGTTAAAAATTTATTCATTTTAGCAAATTCTTGTGTTTATATTTCGTCATATGTCCTGACTCTAACATATTCTCATTCAACAGTGAGTTATTCTAAAAGAAATGAATGATAGAAGAAGACATATACACTATCACAGAAAAATGGCTTCTCAGAGCCTCCTAATGAACTCCAATTAAAGTATTGCTCCCAATTCAAAAGTATCTGTTCTTAGGAGATTTTGCTTACAAAGAAACACCCATGTTGTCTCCTTAGTAAGTCAGGGTGTACATATTATGTAAAGGAATATCCTCCAATGGCTTCCAAGTTTGAAATAAATTACATATCATCATGACATGTATTGCCTTGCATTGTTGTTGTTGTTAGTTCCCTCAAGTCAGTTCCAAGTCATAGTGGCACTATGTACAACAGAATGAAACACTGCCAGGTCCTGTGTCTTCTTAGGTCTTCCTTACTCATTGTCCAGCTTTCACGTGCATATGAGGCAATTGAAAACACCGTGGCTTGGATCAGGGACACTTTAGTCTTCAAGGTGACATCTTTGCTTTTTAATGCTTTAAAAATTTCTTTTGCAGCAGATTTTCCCAATGCAATGCATCATTTAATTTCTTGACTGATGTTTCCATGGGTGTTGATTGTGGATCCAAGTAAAATGAAATCCTTGACAATTTCAATCTTTTCTCCATTTGTCATGATGTTGCTTATTGCTCCACTGATGAGAATTTTTGTTTTCTTTATGTTGAGGTGTAATTCATACCTAAGTCTTTACAGTCTTTGGTCTTTCTCAGAAGTGCTTCAAGTCCTGTTCACGTTCAGCAAGCAAGGCTGTGCCATCCGCATATCATAGGATGTTAATGAGTCTTCTTCCAATCATGATGCTCTGTTCTTCATATAGTTCAGTTTGTTGGACTATGTGGACTGCATACAGATTGAATAATTATAGTGAAAGGATGATGCACACCTTTCCTGACTTTAAACCATGAAGTAGCCCATTGTTCTGTTTGAATGACTGCCTCTTGATCTATGCAGAGGTTCCCCATGAGCACAATTAAGTGTTCTGGAATTCCCGTTTTTTTGTGATGTTATCCATAATTTGTTATGATTCACAGAGTCAAATTCCTTTGCATAGTCAATAGAACACAGGTAAACATCTTTCTGATATTCTCTGCTTTCAGCCAGGATCCATCTGACATCAACAATGACATACCTATTCCCACATCCTCTCGAATCCAGCTTGAATTTCTGACAGTTTCTGTCAATGCACTGCTGCAGCCACTGTTGAATGATCTTCAGCAAAAATTCGCTTGCATGTGATATTGATGATAATTTCTACATTTGGTTGTTTTGGAATAGGCATATGTATGGATCTCTTCCAGTCAGTTGGCCAGGTAGCTGTATTCCAAATTTCTTGGCATAGACATATGAGCACTTCCAGTATTGCATTTGTTTGTTGAAACATCTCTATTAGTATTCCATCAATTCCTGTAGCCTTGTTTTTCTCTAATGCCTTCAGTACTGCTTGGACCTCTTCCTTCAATACCATTGCTTCCTGATCATATGCTGCTTCCCGAAATTGTTGAACATCTACCAATTCTTTTTGGTGTAGTGACTCAGTGTATTCCTTCCATCTTCCTTTGCTACATTCTGAGTTGTTCAATATTTTCTCTGTAGAATCCTTCACTATTGCAACTCGAGGCTTGAATTTTTTCTTTGGCTCTTTCAGCTTGAGAAATGCTGAGGGTGTTCTTCCCTTTCGATTTCTAACTCCAGATCTTTGTATATGTCATTATAATACTTTGCTTTGTCTTCCATAGCTGCTCTTTGAAATCTTCTGTTTAACTCTTTTACTTCATCATTTCTTCTGTTCTTTTTAGCTACTAGATGTTCAAGAGCACATTTCAGAGTCTCTTATGACATCCATTTTGATCTTTTCTTTCTTCCCCTTTTAATGACCTCTTGTTTTCTTTGTATGTCTGATGTCCTTGATGTCACTCCACTACTCATCTGGTCTTTGGTCATTAGTGTTCAACATGTCAAATCTATTCTTGAGATGGTCTCTAAATTCAGGTGGGATATACTCGAGGTCATACTTTGGCTCTCATACACTTGTTCTGATTTTCTTCGGCTTCAACTGGAACTTGCATATGTGTAGTTGACTGTTCTGTAGTTGGTCCTGGCCATGTTCTGACTGATGGTATTGAGCTTTTCCATCATCTCTTTCCACACAGGTAGTCAGTTTGATTCCTGTATATTCCATCCGGTGAGGCCCACACTTATAAAAAAAAAAAAATACTTGCTGTTTATGTTGTGGAAAAAGTTATTTGCAATGAAAAAGTCGTTTGTCTTGCAAAATTCTATCATGTGATCTCTGGTATCATTTCTATCACCAAGGCCATATTTTCAACTACTGATCCTTCTTTGTTTCCAATTTCTCATTCCAATAACCAGTAGTTATCAATGCATCCTGATTGCACATTCCATTAATTTCAGACTGTAGAAGTTGGTAAAAATCTTCAATTTCTTCATCTTTGTCCTTAGTGGTTGGTGTGTAAATTTGAATAGATTGTATTAACTGGTATTCCTTGTAGGCGTATGAATATTATGCTATCAGCGGCAGTGTTGTACTTCTGGATAGATCTTGAAATGCTCTTTTCAGTGATTAGTGCACAGCTATATTCATTGCAGCACTGTTTACAAAAGCAAAAAGATGGAAACAACCAAGATGCCCGTCAACAGGTGAGTGGACAAACAGATTATGGTATATTCACATAATGGAATATTACACAGTGATAGAGAACAACGATGAATCCATGAAACATCTCATAACATGGAGGAATCTGGAAGGCTTTATACTGAGGGAAATTAGTCACAGAAGGACAAATATTGTATGAGACCATTTTTATAAGAACTCAAGAAAAGATTTAAACACAGTAGAAAACACTCTTCGATGGTTGCCAGTGTGGGAAGGGATGGAGAGGGTTTTCCCTAATTAGATAGTAGATAGAATTATTTTAGGTGAAGGGAAGGACAACACACAATGCAGGGGAAGTCAGCACAACAGGACTTATCCAAAAGCTAAGAAGTTTCCAGGATACAACCAAACATTTTGAGGGACAGAGTAGCAGGGCGGAGGTCTGGGGACCATGGTTTCAGCGAACATCTAGGTCAACTGGCATAACAAAGCATATTAAGAAAACGTTGTGCATCTCACTTTGTTGAGTGGCGTCTGGGGTCTTAAAAGCTAGCAAACTGCCATGTGAGATGCATCAATTGCTCTCAACCCATCTGGAGCAAAGGAGAATGAAAAACACCAAAGACACAAGGAAAATATTAGCCCAAGAGAAAGAAAGGGCTACATAAAGCAGAGATTCCATCAGCCTGAGACCAGAAGAACCAGATGGTACCTGGCTACCACCAATAACTGCACTGAAAGGGAACATGGCAGAGAATCCCTGATGAAGCAGGAGAAAAGTGGGATGCAGACCTCAAATTCCAGTAAAAAGACCAGACATAATGGTCTGAGATGGAGGTACCCCAGAGGTCATGACCCCCAGACTGTCTGTCAGCCAAAACTAAAACCCATTCTTGAAACCAACTCTTCAGACAAAGATTAGACTATAGGACCTAAAATGATACTGGGGAGGAGTGTGATTCGTAGCTTAAGTAGACACATGAAACTATATGGACAGCTCCTACCTGGAGTCAAGGTGAGGAGGGAGAGGAGAACAGGAGCTGGTTGAATGGACACAGGGAACACAGGTCGAGAGAAGGAGTGTGCTGTCACATTGCAGTGAGAGCAACTAGGGTCACATAACAATGTGTACATAAATTTTTGTATGAGAAACTGACTTGGATTGTAACTTTTCACTTAAAGCACAATAAAAAAAAAGAAAAGAAAATCTAGTATAGACTCATAAACAACTTTTATGACCTTCGGGAGATGATGCTTTTCTTCTAAATTTATATCCTAAGATTTGCTAAAGCAGTGCATCTGCTCCCGTTGAGGAGCTGTATTTCTTCCTTGGGTGTTCTGTGCACAATAATGCCAAAGCAAACTTTCTCGAAGTCAGGTATCATTACCTGGATCTTCTGCTCAGAAATCCACGATGAATTATCATTGCCAATTACTAGCTACACAAAGTTATTTTAATTCACATATATATATATATATATATATATATATCTTCAGTTTCTCTACTATGCATTCCTTTCTACCCACTCACCCAATTTCCAAAGTTCTAGTTAACCAGAACTTTTACTGGAGCATCTATATGACATGGTCATTGTAGCTGCCGTGACTCTGCTCAAGCTTTCCGCAAAGAAGAAGTGCATTCTGTCACCCTGGTTCCCTGATGCCCAGCTGACACAAAGTATTGCACAGTGGCACCTTCTCTTACTCATTTCTCTTTTTTTGAATTTTTTTTTTTTGTATTTAAAACTCAAGTTATATGATGATTAAGTAATAGAAATGTTATAAATTTAAAAAGAAAAAGTATAGAGAGTATAAAGAGATTAAGAATGAGAGCATGAGATGAGACAGTGAAAGATTTCAGGCCCTTCCCACCTCCCTGTCACAGCTGGCAACTCCCAATAATCTTTGGTTTCTATATATTTGCTTATTTCATATAAGTAAGATCATACAGTAGTTGTTCTTTTGTGACTAACTTTCTTCAATCAACATGATGTTTTCAAAGCCTAGCAAGAATTTTCAAATTCCAACTATAGCTAACCTCAGTTTCTGCTATCATTCCCAGTTCTCCATCCTTTCTCCAACTAATGTACCCCCTTTGTCTTTTCTGTTGCTGCCCCATTCTGCCTTTCAGTGGCTGAGCCCTGCTTTCTTCTCCCTCCTTGGTCTCTGTATCCCTCTAACACACTACTGGCAGGTTCCCTCTCTGGATCTTGTCTCTGGAGCTTTCCCTCCATCCAACACATACGACCTAGCTCTATCTCTTTCTGGATCCTGAAGTCTACAGTCCTTCCCACATATTCACAAACATACACAGACCTTTAGGTTGACATAGGCAACCCACCGAGACACAACCAGTCAAGGTGGTTTTGTGCTGTCTGTCTGAGGTTTCTGGCATCAGGTTCTCAGATACGGACATCTCTTTCTGCCTCACGCTGAAGGAGTTTCTCTAATAAGGACAAGGGCTTCTATTCTGAGAAAAGCAATTTTAATCCCCTACTGTAGCTTGGTTAAGAAGGGTACAAGAAAGAGGTATACATGTAAGAGTCTTAAGTAAATATACGCATTCTTCTCTTAAGTATAACTTCTGCGTAAAACAGCCTTTCAGTAAAAGAGGTTGAAAAGAGGTGAGCATTGCTCTCGTTTGAGTGCTTACACCCCAAATTTACTAAGAAAATCACCCTTATAGAAAACTTCTTTCAATGAAGTCACACATTTATTATGAAGTTTCAGGGGAATGAGGTCATAGTTTCAGGGGAATGAGGTCATTTCTAAGTTCCAAAGGAACAAATTCATTGGAATTCAATAAATGTGGAATTAAAGAAAAACAACTTCTTAAAAAATGAACTACCATAAACAGTCCCACTTTACAATGGAGATTTTGTCTTCCACAGCAGTGCCCCCAAAAGGTGGTGGGTCTCTGGGTAAGAAGAAAGAAAGCATGGGGTCTGCAGAGGTGGAGGCTGTGGTGATGGAGAGGCCTCCAGGGGTCCCTATGACCAAAGCTTTGGGCTCACAGGTGAGGATAAGGACCGTGAAAGCTCAACTAAATCTACTCTCTGTTCTCAGAGGTGTCTATCCAAGAGGAAAATGCCCAAGAGTCAACAACATCCCAAACAAAAAGTCAAAGCTCCAGGCCCAGGAAGATTCCAAAACAATCCGAGAACCCTTCTCCTTTATCTTCCACCGAGCAGACCTCTCACTCCTCCAGCTACGGGGCTGCCCCAGGAAAGCCATGGGTCAGGTGCGCATATTTCACCCAGGTGCGCACAGTCAAGGGGGTGGCGGTCGCCTGGCAGACCAAAACCTCCTTTGCCCCCGTGGGCAAGATGCCCCAGGTCTTTGAGGCCATCGGCTCTGCCACCAGACTGGCCAACACTGAGTCCCTGGTCAGCAACCTGGAGCCCTGGCAGGAGGGGCCCAAGACCTGTACCCAGGAGCCCACTGACCAAGGGGAAGAGCATGGGGAGAGCCCCCGAGCAGCCACCCCAGAGTGGCTGGTGACCCGTGAGCACGGCTTCCGCTGCGTGGTCTGCTGTCACGTGTTCGAGTCCCGGGAGGCCCTGGTTGCGCACGCGGCGCATGCTGTGAGCCAGGGCTTCAGCTGCCAGGTCTTCGTTGAAGAGCTGCTGGAGAGGCGGCTGCCAAGCTCAGTCCAGTGCAGGCCCCAATGCTGACACCAGCTGGCCAGGCGTTGTCTGATGGCCGCCAAGAAGAGGGAGGTGAGGGAGAAGAGAGAGGTCTGCAGGCGCCTGGAGGAGCAGCTGGAGAAGCAGAGAGAAGAACTGAAGAGGGTGAGGCACCAGCTGGACAGGCTGCAGAGGCAGGCCAGGCCGCAGAAGGCGCAGCACCAAGGCCAGAGGGGGAAGCGCCTAAAGACCTGCTAGCACCCTGGGACTAGGAGGAGCAGGGCCTTTGGGATGGAAACCTGGGCCCTTCAGGAGAGACCTCTATTCAGGTTCGTTTAACCCAGCTTCCCTGGAAGATTCTACCCTCCTTCCCCTGTGACCACCACCCTTCCACCCCAAGGGCACAAAGAGCTCCAGCCCTAAGGGGGATCTGGATGGAAGAAGCCCCACATAGCTGACCGCAGACACCAGGTCCCCTCAGAGGCTCCACTGGCCCAGGAGAGGACAGGACGGGCCTCATCTTGATGGTGAGGTCTTGGGACCCTAAGGATGAGCACAGCATAAGTAGGGAAAGGGAAATGGGATTTCAGTGGGACTTGGGAGGCTAAGGGGGACCCTGGTGAGGTGTGATGGTGAAGGGGGTATCACTGAGTTCTTTGGAGGAGAAGGAATCAGAGAAATTGCAGGCTGTCAGGAAACCTGCCCGCAGGTGAACAGTGAACATAAAGCCCTAAACCAAGGACTCTGGGTCCCTTCCCAGCAGCATACAGGCAGAGAAAGAGGTAGGGTTTGGCAGGAGGAGTGGAGGGCCCAGTGAAGGAAAATGAATTCACCCCAGCCATGTCTTCTGGTCTCCTATGGTGAATTTGGGGTTATGATTAGGATGCACTGTTGTTGCCTCATTAGGGGAATGTAACTGGGAGGTGGTGTAGAAAAATCCCCCTGGGTGTTAACCATTTCTGGGTAAGAGTTGATCCAGGGCTTGCAGGGTATTTCTTGTAGAGTATGTCCTCGGGTAAGGGGCAGAGCTTTGGAACTTCTTCTTCTCCTTTAAATAAAGCTGTACATTCTGGTTTTTGACACGTCAATAAATCTTGTTAATTTTTTTTTTTTTCCTGTGGTCAAATCTGACCTGTCCTGAGGTCAAAGAACTGGAAGAAAAAGGCTGTCTGAGATGAAAGAAGCAAAAGAGAGGAGAGACTTCTGAACCTGGGGAGAACAGTGAGAACACATTTGACCAGAGGTATGGATGGAAGAGGCAAACTCAGGCCCAGACTCAACAGTGGACAAAAAAGACCAAGTCTCAGTCACAACATCAAATCCCAGGTGTGGGGAAGCCCTGGACATGACAGGGATGCATCCATCTCTCTGGGAGATGAGACCGCAGAGGGCAGAGGAAAGGAGGGCAGGGCCTCTAGGACAGGCACCTCCATCCACAGGCTGTCCTGTGTGTATGCCTCAGAGTGACAGAGACAGCTCCTGTGAGGGAGAGGGTCACAGGCAGAGAAGAGCCAAGGTGTTCAGGCCAGGTAAATTCTGCAGTCTCCTAAGGATCCAAAACAAAAAATGAGAGATTCTCAGAGGTATCAGGGTGGGAGGGGCTGGCATTCCCAGGCTGGGGAGAGGCTGGCTGGGGAGGTGCTGCTTTCTGAAATCTTTTGATCAACGTCTTTCTTCTTAAAAGCTACCTTCCCAGTTGATGTCCTCTTTTATGCTCTAGGCTCAGACCTCAAAGGGCCTCGAATGCACAAAGGCGGGTTATACAGTGGGTCAAGGCAGGGAGGAAGTGGTACCAGCACATCCAGGAAAGAGAATTTTCTGGAGCGCCATGAGTTACCTAGTGAATCGCACATTGTGTCAAGCCTTCTACATTTAGCTGTAGACATGTGCTTGCAAACGTGTTTGGGGGTTAATTCTACTGAGTTCCCAAAATTATTTTTGGTCATTTCCAGTTGTAGAGACCAGAAGAGCTCACTGGTTCCAAGAACAAGAAGAAATGCACTGGATCTGATTATTACTGTCTGTGGTGTGCTCTCCTTCCAGTGATTAAAATCTTTTGTCTGTCATTATAGAAAATTTTCACCTATTTAAAATATCTAATGAAACACATTAAAATATACATGTATCTATGATGTTTATCAACTTCCAAAGTTCTGAAATTGTTTTTTATTACATTTTCGAGATTACAGATTTGTATGACAAAAAAGTTACATCAGGGTCCCACCCTCATATGTAATTTGCTCCCACTCCCACAAGGTATCCAATGTTAATAGACACATGTGTGTCCTTCCCTACATTTCTCTGCAGGGAAACATATACACAGTTATAGGTACACAAGTATATCTGCTGGGGTGTTTGCTTTTATGGAGACTTCGTCTCACTCTACCCACATTGCTCTCGCCCCTTCTTTCACTTGACATTCTACCTTGATTCTCTGTAAGTCATTAGATATGGCACTAACACTATATTTTGGGGTCTTTAACTTACATGAATAATTTAAATAGATGGTATCAACTCAGTACACTTTATCTGGACTTATACATGTTGTTGTTAAAAGCTATCAAGTCAGTTCTGACTCACAGTGACCCTAGGCACCACAGAACAAAACTCGGTCCGGTCATTGCAATCCTAATAATCGTTGCTATATTCGAGCACACTGTTGCAGCCACTGTATTAATCTCATTGAGGGTCTTCCTCTTTTTCCCTGGACCTCTGCTTTACTAAGCATGATGTCCTTTTCCAGGGACTGGTCCCTCTTGATAAGATGTCCAAAGCCATCCTTACTTCTAAGGAATATTCTGGCTTTCTCTGCTCAAGACAGATTTATTTGTCCATACATAACACTACTAATACAGAAGCATTATCATCCATGCTTTTTAAGTCCACTCTTCCTGCATGTTCTAATTCTCCTCCCCCTGTTCCTTCCCACAAGTGAATCCAAGGTAATTCAGGTTAACAATGTAGTAAGTAGTCTCTCCTATCCTTGCTTAAACAAGCACACACAGACACACATGTATCCTCATCTTCTCATTTATACACACACATAAACATCAACAGGTATTCAAGCATATTCAAACAATTGATATTGTTTAACCCAGATGTGCTCATTTTATATACACTTCTCTGCACCTTGATTGTTTCAGTAATACTTCCATGATACTTCATAGAGATTTCTCCCACTCAACTACTACAACTCTTTTTCATTCTAAGGACTCCCTGTTTTATTGAGGATGTAGCTTTACCATAAGTTCTCTATCATTCCACCATCAATGGACAAAGTTTGGTCATATTAATAATAACTATCCTTTCTATACTATAGGATTTGTTTCTGTGGAATAGACTCCACAGAGTGAGATTTCCAATTCAAAGAATGTTAAAAGTACACAGCCATGGCCATGTCTTTCCCCTAGAGGCTGCCATAATGCACCTTTCCAGCCACGTCTCAGGGTATCCTTCTCTCCACAGCCCAGCCAGCCGTAGGTGGCGCTGATTTTCCAATTGTGCCAGTTTCACTGGCAGTTTGATATTTTCTTAACTTGGACTATGTTTACTGGGCATGTGGATTTCCTCTGAATGAACTGTTTGAATTCACTGCTCATTGTTCAAGTGCGTAACTTTTATCCTTCTGTGTAAAATGGAAATTGTTATTAAGCCTTGTCCTCTCCATTTCACATGATTTTCCAAATCTATCATTTGTGTATCACATTTTTGCAAGTTTGGCCCCCAGAACAATCACTTGAGTCAGCACCATTTATTAAATAAATATAATTTTCTTGAAATACGACCTTTGTAAGTTATTGTGACTTCTTAACAGATTTTCTGTTTCATTGGTCTACTTGTCAGCTTCTATGCTATGTAATATCAATTTGTTCTGTTACCCGAAGAGATAGACACCTGTTACTATCCTGCTTTTTCATGTTTTACTTTGGTAAAACCGCCCTGGTTTTGCAGCGATTAAGTGCTCAACTGCTAATCCAAAGAAAGTTTGGCAGGTCGGACCCACCAGGTGGCTCCAAGGGAGAAAGACCTGGTGTTCTGCTCCCGTGATGATTACGACCTAGAAAACCCTATGGGGCAGTCAGATGGGATGGCTTTGAGTCCAAAATCGCCTCCAAGTCTCGTAACAACAGGAATATTCCTTGTTATCTATTCTTTGTTATCTACTGTACTATTTGTAGCATATGATCACTGTATACAGTTCAAAACAACTATCTTAATATTCTGGCTAGAAATGCATTCCACTTATATATTAGTTTTAGGGACCTCCATTTAATTGACAAGACGTTCCATTTGAAAATATGGCATATTTTTGCATATATTCAGGTTTCATTTTATGTACTTTAATACATTGTCTTCCCTCATAGAGGTCCTTTGCTGCTCTGGTTAAAACAATGTTTTGCTAAATATTTTACAGTTTTGGACACAGTGTGGTACAGTCAAGTAGTAGGGGAAAGAGAACGGTCTGCCCTTCCCACCCTTGCCAATTTTAGACCCTTATTCTATACTGGAGAGAAACCATTGATTTTGATGCATTTGTCTTTTATGCAGGTATGTAATTATATCATCATTATTTTAAATATCTTTTAATACTTGTACTAGTTATTTAAATTTTCTAGTTCATTCCTTCACCTAAAAACTATGTTGAGTAATACCAAAATTTTTGTCTAGTTCCAAATTTATCAGAATGGGTTTAATATTTTTCCATTTATCTCACACCTGATAAGTTTGGGGATATTTTGTTATGCACCAATAGATAACTAATACTCTGAGCTACTGACCTTTATGGTAATCTACACACAACTTGTTTGTGACAGTTAAGTACTTCCACCTGGCCTCTGTTCAGCTGGGATACCATGATTTACATTGCTACTAGGCTGCCCAGCCTCCACTAAAACCTGAGCCTATAGAGAATTGTTCTTGTTAGCTGTCATCAAGTCCTTTCTGACTCATGACCACCCCATGTGGGCATAGTAGAAGTGTTCAATAGGGTTTTCAAGGCTGTGATCCTTTAAAAGCAGATCGTCAGGACTGTCTTCTGAGGTGCCTTTGGGTAGGTTCAAACCACCAAACTTTCAGCTAGTATAGAACACTTAACTGTTTGCGGCGTCCAGGGACCCCCTGCAAAGGATACATATTGGTAAGCTCCAATTTGCTGGTGCTCCCCTCATCTCCGCATTCCTTATTCTTTTAATGAAATGGGTGTCCTTCAGGACCTCCAAGAAATGGTCTTATAGAAGACTAACTCAGACATGCCCACATATTGGAGGCTTTTATTCCCTCTTCCAACACCTGACACAGTAGGTCTGGTATTTCGATTGCATAGAATGTGGGCCGTTGCCTTTTCCAAACTTCCAAAAGCAATCCCACAGCATATTAAACCCATTTCCAGAACCCTTGCTATGGCAATAAATCCTTGTCAACAAACAAAGTCTACATAAGAATTAGAGTGTTTCCTTGAATGGACAACATTTTACATGCCCCCATAAAGAAAATGCCTCAAGGGCATGGTTTAAGAGTAAACCAAGGCATTTCCCATCACTCCTTACCTGAGAGGCTCTTTGTGAGGATTTCCTGACACACATGGCAAAGGATGTAGTAGACACTGCCTTCTTTTTTACCTCTTCCCTCCTAAACAAACAGAAACCTTTGCTAAGATGTCAGGTGTCAATTCCCAACTCCTCTTCTTATCCTGTATGTAAGTTCTGTAATGAGACCAGGACCCAGGCAGTATTTCCCATCTTTCAAAGTTTCGAGGTCCAGTGAAATCCTGTTACAAGTCACTAGATCAGCCCAGGAGCTGGAAGACTGAAATTCCTGGTCCTCTGACAAGTGGGAAGGGCAGGATGGGATTGGGCAGAGCCTCCTTGACCATCACTTGCCCCAAGAGGCTCTGGAGGCTGCTTCATGTTATAAGTCAAAGGCCCTTCCAGCCCAGTTGCATAAGAGCAGCGAAAGGCTTTTTCCATTGAAAGAAAAGATGGGCTCAGGAGCAGCAGGTTTGAGGCCATTCAGCTTCGGTCAGCTTTGCGGCTTCAGAACATCCTGGCCGCTGGTCACCTTCACAGCTGGGCCTTTATACCTTTTCACCTCTCTCTCCCTCCCATTTTTCTCCCAGTACCATGGGCTGTGGCTTCTGCTAGTTTCCATGATTTCAGTGTTTCAGTAGCTCCTCGCCCCGCTCAGAGGAGGCAGGTTTGCAGGGTGTGAGGGACAAACCCATAGTGCTGCTTAGGTGTCCTTCAACAGAAACAGTCCTGAGGTGACAAGCTGTCCTGACTGATCCTGACACCAAGACAGAGAGAAACTCAGTGAAAGGGTCATTGGCTTCTGCAAGTGTCAGCACTCTCAGGGTCATGTCCTGGGGTCATGCCCCATTGCAGGAAAAATGAACTGGCTCTGAACCACTACACAGGCCCCGGAAGCCTCAGGAGGATTCTGTCTTAGTCTAACTCAGCACTGGGGAAATCCTCATGGGGTGGGAGCAGTGATATTCCTGGGATCTTTATTCAAAAATCTCAGAGCAGTTGATACAGTCTTGGGAGGTGGGAAAAGAGAAAGCTTGGGACCACAGGGTGGCAAAAGAAGGAGCCTCTTATCACTCACTCTCTCTGGGGTCTTGTTCAGGTTTTTTTTTTAATGCAACTTGGGCTCCAGGCAGGCACTTATTGCTAAAGTTGTATTTCTCTGTTTTAATTTATGATATCTAAGTCAAATCTGGAGTCTTGAGCTCATTTTGATAATTCGTCTTTAGTCTGTGCAGACAAGAGTCCGCTCACAGCCATAATGAGAGCAGAGGAAATAAATTCCCTAGCCTAGACCAGGGCTGGCTCTCTTGCTCCTCAAACTAAGAGTACCACACTTGGGGAGCTCTCCTAGGGCAGCACAGGCGGTGAGTCCAGTCTGGGGCCCTGGGAGGGGGACAGAGGTGGGTGCCAGGCAGTGTGGCTTCTGTGGCTTCACCTTCTCCTCTGGAAAGTGCATCTTGAAGGCCTCCACATTCGGATCCTGATGCTAACCAGAAGTTCCCACGCTTCTGTGTCCACTGTCTGGACCCAAGTCCCCATATGCCTCCTCTGCCCTCCTATCCCATCATAAGCACTATGATAAGGCTTAGGTATATACCCTGGATCTCGCCCTCTATGGCCTTAGGCTTCCCCTAATTCTATTGGGACCTGCCAGCCTGCTGAGTCTGAGGTCCAGGTGGGGCTGGGTGGCCTGGGACTGTCACAAAAGGCTCCTGAAGCCAGCTCTTTCCTGCTCCCCGCCAGCTTGTGGTAGGGCTGCCCGGGACCTCGCGCCTCGTCCGGGTGCCCCTCTCTGAGCATCCCTGCTGCCCTCTCCCCTAGCTCTTGAGGCGCCTTCCCTTGATGCACAGGTGCAACTGGGCACCTCACCGCACTGAACCCGAAGTCGGTTCTCAGCTAGATTATAGACCTGAACCTGAAATGCACAACCTTAAAACCACTAGAACCAATAACTTGTTGTCATCTAATCCATTCCAACTCATAGGGACCATAAAGGGCAGAGTAGAACTGCCCTATAGGGTTTCCAAGGAGCTCCCGGTGGACTTGAACTGCCAACCTTTTAGTTAGCAGCTGTAGCTTTTAACCACTACTCCACCAGGTTTCTTAAAACTGCTAGAGAGGTGTGAAATGAAAAAAGAAAAAAAAAGGAAAATAAAAAAAATTTAAGAAAAAGAACAATTACAGAATACGTAAAAGAAAAAAAATAACAAAACAAAAAAACAACTACAAAAAATCACATAATATGAGACTGTAACCTCACATTATGGACTCAAGGAGGCTGGGTTGTATCTTTCTTTGCAAATAAGTCTTAGATAAGGGAATTGGTACCAGGAGTAGATACACACTCTCACTTCAGGAAAATGGAAAATCTGGGATTAATTGACCTGGATCAGGTGGAAAATAGTGATAACCACATAATATTTAAAGATGAAATCCTAACAGCCTAAAACATGCAGTGGAAATTTTTCTAAGTAAAGTAGCATCAGAAGAGGCCTTTAATCACTACACAGAATGGGTCAGTAGTTCGAGATCTCCCTACAAAGATGGAATCAACTCGATGGCCAACTGGTTTTGGGTTTGATAGATCACTTTTAGGCAGGTTCCAGCAAACATGCAAAAAACAGATCATTTCAACCTTGTACACAGTCAATAAAGAAGAGAAAGCTATGAGATGCTCCCCAACTTGTTCCCTAAGGCGACTTTAATATTGATACCAAATTAGAAAAGGAAGGTATAAGAAGAGTTACAGGACAAGCACACTAAGCAACTGAGATGCAAAAACCTACATAAAATGCTGGCAAAGAAATCCAGCAAAGTATAAAGCACGTAATATGCGAGCATCAAGGGGGGTTATTGTCAGCATACAAGCTTGAGTGAACGTTAAAGATTTAATAATTTAATTCACCACATGTGTAGGTTAAAGAAGAAAAGACATAGGTTCACCTCAAGAGACGGTGAAAAAGCAGTGATAAAATCCAAACACACTGAGACATAAGAACTCTGAGCAAACATGGAACAGAAAAGGAGTTCCCGAATGTGGAAAACTACAACTCGCATGATAATTCCTGGTGAAATGTGGGACATTCTCTTTAAAATTAATTAGAAATAAAATAAGGATGCTTTCTCTCATTATTTCTATTAAATATTTACACTGGAGTACAAAAAGAAAAACATATAACTCTTATTATTCATAGATTATAGGAATGTCTCCACAGAAAAATTTAAGAACCATAGAAAATATTAGAATTAATATTAGTTAATCATAAATTTTTTTTTTTTTATAAATACAAAGTAAAAAATAAAGTGAACGTCTATGCAGCAGCATCAAGGCAACTCTGTCATAGCTCTCAGTGAAAGCAGAGGGCACTGACAGGGAAACAGCAGGATTCAGGTGGGCTAGACCACGGAGGGGAGAGCACTATTTTACACTGGGCTGGATTTATAAGCACAGGTATGTGTGTTAGTTACCTAGTGCTGCCGTAAGAAAAAAAAAAAAAAATGACAGTTGGGTGGCTTTAAACAACAGAAATTTATTTTCTCACAGTTCAGGAGGCTACCTGTCTGAATTCAGGGCACAGCTCACGTCTACTTCAGCTTCTAAAAGCTTCCAGCCACCCTTTGTGTTCCTGGTCTTGTAGATGCATCTGCTCCGTTGTCTGTCTTCCTCTGCCACTGAGTGTGTCTGTGTCTATTCTGCTCTTTGTATAACTCAGAAGGGACTAGGTTTAGGACCCAACCTACACTGGTATGGCCTCGTCAATATAATTTTAAAATCCCCTATATCCAAATCAGGTCACATTTACTGGTACAGTGGTTAGGATTTCAACATACCTTTTGGGGTTACACAATTCAGTCCATAATAGTGCCCTCACCAGATACTCTGGACTGAGAATACTAGCATGAGCAGTTGAGAGTGGTTCTATTTTTTTTTCTGCATTAGTTGTTTGTAACTTGTCTCAATGGTCACTCATATGAACTTTGGAGCAACTTATTATGAAGACCCTGACCAACCTTTTGTACCCATGTCCATTGTGTGGAAAAACACACAGACTCCCATCACTGAAGCCTTGGGAAATCCATTGATAAGTGTGGGGAATGGAGTTGGGACCAGAATTGTTTCGTGGCCTTGATAACATGGCATAGCTGTTAGATACCCACATGGAGATGTCAGGTAATAATACTAACAGCTAACACTTACTGACCACATGCACTGGTGCCAGGATTCTTGTAAGGGCTTCTCCTTTCCTAAGATATTTGTTCTGCTTGATAGCCCTGTGAGGAATGTACCATTATAATGCACATTTTATACATGAAGAGGCCGATACAGAGATTTAAGCTGATATTTGAGTATAAGTCTGGACCCAAGAGGAGTTGAAATGAATGGCTGGAGGTGTGAATCTCACATCCTCAGCTACAGACCGATGGCTGTGGACTCACTGAGGCATCTTAGAGAGAGGGTGTCAACACAGAGAGAGGACTAAACACCGAGCCCTAGGGCACCCTGACGCCTACAAGCTGGCCAGGTGAACCACAGCCAATAAAGCTCTCCGAAGGTCAGTGTGGTTCCTGGAAGGTTGTCTGTCCTTTCTCTAGGCCGAATTTCCCACTGCCCCTCCCACCTGCACTGGCTTGTCCCCTTCCTAATGGCAGGGACAGTGTGTAACTTTCACCACTGCCCAAGATCCCAAGGTTACAATAACATTGGTATGGAAAGCAGAATGATGGAGTCAGGAAGCCTGGTGGTCACATGCAACCAGTTGGAAACAGAAAAGAGCAAATAAAGACAGGGAGAAGACCGTGAGCCAGAGGAGTGGGAGAAATGAACATTTCCTGAGTGCTAAGTAAGGCTGGGCGACTGCTAGTGGCATGTAGTTCCTCACTTAAACTTCAGAGGGACACAATGGGTGGAATAGACATTGCTATCCACTTTCATCATGCAAACGTTTTATTGTCTTTGATTTTAACAGTAACTTCTTACAAAAACAAATGAGAAAATAGAAAAGAGTATAATAAAAGAATAAAAAAAGAAAACATCTCATCAATTCAGTACTATCATTTTGCCTCAGCAGCTACACATTTTTGTTGTTGATGTAAATATAACACACAACCTTTGCCAAGTGAACGAGTTATACAGGTGTACACACTATTGACAGGAATTACATTAATAGGCTGTGCAACCCTACCCTTAATCAGTGTGATTTTTCCATAATTGTAAACAGAAACTCAGTTTCCATATGCAATAAAAAAAAAATATGCAATAACACCCCTTTATTCCCTCCCTCCTGTCCCTGGGAACCCCTATAAACTTTCGTCTCTTTACATTTGCCTGTTTTTGTAAAAGGCATGCTTTTTAATTTGAAAGTTCATGACAAGCTACAAGGGTGAATTCATGTGGAAGAGAAGTTATTTGCAATACATACATCCTACTACAAACTTGGTTCTAAAATATGCAAAGCATGATTCATAAAGAAAAAAAAGAATTCAATAGAAAGACAAGTAAATACTTGAACGCTCTCTAAAAGATTTCTGTATGGCCAACATACATATGGAAAGGGACTACATCAGTTATCAGAGGAATTCTAATAAAAGCTCACAATGTGATCCTAACCCTGCAAACCAGAATGGCTAAAATTAAAAAAAAAAAATGGAAATACCAACTATTTGGTAGAACATGGAGCAACTGGAATTCTAATCTACTGCTAGTGAAAGTGCAATTTGGTACGACCACTTTAAAAATGCTTTGGCCATATCTACTAAAGCTGTGAACATCCGTATATCCTATGACCCAGCAATTCTACTTCTAGATACATACCCGATAGAAATGGGTACATATGTTCACCAAAACACATAAGTCTAACCATCTGCTAAGGAATGAACACCCTCCTTCTGAATGCCTAACTTTTGTTTTTAATTGTTCTTTAGATGAAGGTTTACAGAGCAAAGTAGCTTCTCATTAAACAGTTAGGACATATATTGTTTTATGACATTGGTTACCAACTCTAAGACATGTCAACACTCTCTCTTCTTGACCTTGGGTCCCCTATTACCAGCTTTCCTGTCCTCTCCTGCCTTCTAGTCCTTGTTCCTGGGCTGGTATGCCCCTGGAGTCTCATTTTGTTTTATGGGCCTGTCTAATCTTTGGTTAAGGGTGAACCTCAGGAGTGACTTCTTTATTGAGCTAAAAGGATGTCTGGGGGTCATATTCTCAGGGTTTCTCCAGTCTCTGTCAACCTAGAATTCTGGGTTTTTTTTTTTTTTGAATTAGGATTTTGTTCTATATTTTTCTCCAGTTCTGTCCTGAATGCCTCACTTAAAAAGCACTATTCTCGTCTGTTCTAAGGTGATGGCCATATATAATGATAAGCTTATAAAGAAAAGTCTAGAGCTTTCTGTGAAATGCAGCAGCAAATCTCTAGAGGCTCATGTTCTTATAGCTTCTGTTCCCTCTGGAGCTACTGCTTCTGTCTGTCCTTCTGCTGGGCTGCACCACATGGAACCAGTTATAAAATTCAACCTCATCTTATAAATTCACAGGAGTCCTACTCACACAAAATTTTTATTGGCTATGAGAACAGGTGTGTAGATAAGGTATACAAGGGATTTCTATTGTAGCAAAGCAAAACCTTAAAATGAAATGGCTGGGAATGGTGGGCCTCCTTCTGTAAAAATGCTTTTCTACATGGAATATGGGAAAATGCAGTTAAGATATGGCTTATGCAGAAAGGCAAAACGGAGTGCTTGCAGCAATTTGGTAATCATTTAGATCACCTGTAAAAATATTTTCATCCTTTTTCTCATAGCTTGCAGGAAATGAAATTCCAAAAGGATCGCATATTTAAAAGTAAAATACGTCACCATACAAATTTCAGAAGAAACTATGAGAGGTTTTGTTTTGCTTTTTGTTGGTAAAAGAGAAAGATTTTCTAAAAATCCCAAAGCTGTGAAGGCTCAAACTGGTAAGATACAGATATAGATGTTTGGCATATGAAAAACTATATGAAGAAAGCAAAAATACAGGCAAAAATCTGAAGAAAAATTCATAGGCTAAGGATTTGGAAGATATAGAAATGGTCAATAATCACACGATAAGAAGCTCAACCTCATTAGTCATTAGGGAAATGCGAATCAAAACCAAAACACACTATTATTTCAAAACCACTGAGATGGCTCAAATCAATAGGATGGACAACACAAGTGGTGAGGATGTGGAGAAACTGGAACCCTCATACATTGCTGGTGGACATGTAACATGATCCAATCGCTTTGGAAAACAGTTAGGTGCTTGCTCAGAAAGTTAAACATAGAGTTAGCATGCAACATAGCAATCCCCCTCCTAGGTATGCATCCAGGACAACTGAAGCATGTTCACATAATAACTTACAAAAGAATTTTCATAGTAGAATTATTTATAAATAGCGAAAATGTGGAGAGAATCCAAAAGTCATGAACTGATAAACTGTGGTATACTCATAAAATGGAATATTACTCAGCCATTAAAAGGCGTCAGGTACTAATACACGGCAGTATATGGACAAACCTTGAGAACGTTATGCTAAGGGAAAGAAGCCAAACAGAAATGACTGCGTGGTACATGATTCCATTTACATGAAATATCCAGAACAGACAAACCAACACAGACAGGAAGTAGATTAGCAGTTGCTATGTCTTGGAGGAAAGGAGTAATGAGATGACTACTAATATGTAGGGCGTTTATTTACAGGGTACTGAAAATATCCTGAAGCTAGACAGTGGTGATTGTTGCACAACTCTGTCCATATACTAGCAACCACAGAATTGTGCACATTATAAAAGGCAATGTTATGGCCGGTGAATTATATCTCAATAGAAATATTTGTGACTCCCGAAAGACTAACATTTCAGTTAAATATAAAAAAAAAAAAAAAATATATATAGAACCCATAAATCAGTAGGCGAAAAGAACCCATTTTACCCTATCTCTCTCCAGCCAAAGTGAAGGGGGTACATTCTATTAATACATCTTATTTTTTTATCTCTTCATTAACAAGTTCTGTTCTCATTATACATAACTAGTCTCCATTTCTAATCATACATAACTAGTCTCCATTTCCTTATGTCAGTTTTCACTATTGTAACTACATAAACAGAGCACTTCCATGGTTTTTATAAAAACCCACCCACTCATTCAATCAGACATATCATTTTTGGAAGCTTCTTAGGTGCCAGGAACTAGGATACTCTGACCAACACAGCAGACAAGGTCCTGCCTGCATGGGCCTTCTATTTTTGTGGAGCACTCAGATGATAAACCAGCCAAACAGTATGTAATGTTACCTAACATCAGGAGGGAGGCGTATAATTTTGGAGGTGTCCCAAGCTGTGTCTCTCTCATGAAGAGTTCCCTCTTGCCTCTGAACCCAGTGGAAAGTAAACACTTTGAAGGAACTGTGAGGTCAGTAAGTGTGAAAAAAGACATTTCATTTGAGTTTCATTTGGTTGGTTTTACCTGCTATGCTGTCAACATTTTTTTAAACACTATCCTGCAGCTGACATCAACCAACCCCCCAAAAAACAAAAACAAAACCCGATGCCATGCAGTCGATTCCGACTCACAGCGACCCTGTAGGACACAGTAGGGTCTCCAAGGAGTTCCTCGTCTTAGGACACAAATAATTCCTGCTTATGAGAATCTGAAAGTTGTTCACTGTGGATGTGTGAGGGACTCAGTAACACTTGCAGAGATTCCATGTGGGTGTGGTGCTCAAGTGTGAGCATCGGGGGGAATGGACCCCATGGCACTTTGCATCCTTCTGGAGATTATGACACAACAAACATTCCCTCTTCATTGTCCTGCATCTTGTAAGAGAACAGAGGGAATTGTTAGGCAGAACCATTTGAAAATGCATGGCAAGAAATTTTATTGAAACATTAAATTCAAAATAAAATCTTCCTACATTTTTCAACCTTCCCTACCTCTTTTCAAGAGGTAACTGGACTCACAGAGTTAAAGCCCTGAAACTTCGAGACTCTGAAGAGTCTGTTGTAAGAGTCTCAGCTCATTGCAGTAATCACACTGAGGGAACTGGAAACCAAGGGAAGAGTGGGAGTCAGACAGCAGAGACCTACACATTGGGAAGGGGTGAGGCCTGCTTCTTGATAATGCCCTGAGGTAGGTGGCAGCACCTCAAAGGGTAATGCAGGCACACAAGTAGACAAACCACGTTATGGTGTTCCCAGCCCTGCCAAGGTTCTCATGCTCCATCTGGGAATGGAAGCAGCAGAGACAATGCTTCTAGAGAGATCACCCACATAGGCTGAGGCGATGGGTGTGCTAAAGATCTCCAAACCTTGGTCCTTCTTTAGACCCCGGGGTACCTAGAAAATAAACCAACACCAAATATACCCCTGCAAAGAAGTAAGGTTAAAATTTTACCCCAATTTTGTAAGCCGAGAGCTCTGAGTTGGAATTCAGTTTATTTAAAGAAATATCAAGTTTTCTTGCACACATGAATTTGTGCTGATTCACTTACAATTCATATTATTCATTCATCCACGAAGTCAGCAAACATTTACACTATAACAGCTATATGTGAGACCCTATGGCAGTTGCTCTTGATGATGAAATGACTCAGAGAATTTCCCTCAATGCCTGGTGAGAGAAACAGCCAAGTTAACAGTTGTATCAGTCATGTATTGCTGTGTAACAAATGACCCCAAATTGTCATGTCTTAAAAGAGCAACAATTTACCAGCTCACAATTTTTCAAGTTGTCAGTTTGGAGCTCTTCTGATCTGGGTCAGCCTCAGTGGCTCACAACACGGCTTCCTCATGTGTCTACAATTTGCTTCCAGGTAGCTGGGAGCCAGTTCATAACATCAAGTCAGTGAAACCGCTAGATCCTCCCTCCATTGGTCTTCCATCATCTAGCAGGCTGGCATGAGGATGTTCCCATGAGTTCTCAGGGTTTAAGAGCAACAAAAGGGAAGTCTCAATGTAAAGTCTTTCAACTCTCTCATTTTATCAGGTTTTCTACCATCCCAATGTCCAAAACAATAACGTCAGCCCCAACTGAGGGATGGAGAAAGACTCCTACTGCTAATGAAAGGCACTCCAGAGTCTCATAGAAGGCATGGGCACAGACAGCGGATAAATGTGTAGACATTTCTTACATCAACCACAAAAAGTAAATGCAATTGTGTTTTATGCTGTGGTAAAGGGTTTTGCAGGTACAATGGAGTAGGGAACAAGAAGTGAACAAATCTACCAGGAGGATATTTAGGGAAGTGATGTCTGAACCAAGTTGAGAATATGATTGGATAGTTAAGGAGTGAAAAAAGGCCCGGGTCCAGGAAGCCCCATGTCTTCTCCAGAGAGAAGTCTGAGGAGACAGGCTGAAGCCACTGAGGCATTTGGTACATTTGTGACCAGATGCAGATCATCTTTTGTTCTACTGTTTTCCAACCACTCGTCCCTATTTATAGTTTGGAGTCATACAAGAGTAGACCCTAGCATTTCCCTGTTGAAAATTTATTTTCCTCTGAGAAGTCATCACCACCCCAATGTTCTTAATTGCTTCCTCAAATGCTGTCTCCATTTACCAGCTCCTTTTCTAAATGGGCTCCAGAGTGAAAGCAGAGCCTGGAAGATGCACAGGTCATGGACTTTCCCCAAGTCAACTCCTAAACCTCCCATTCTGGCTGGCCACAAATTCCTGAGTCTTAGCATTTTATGGTGAGCTCATAAGCCCAATCTGTTCCAATGGGGTCAGTTCTCTTAACCACCATGCTTCACCAGAGAGTAGGCCATCAGATGGGATGGGAGAGAAAATCTAGTCACGGGGAAGAGCCTGTGTGAAGCCTCAGAGGCTAAGGAGACGTGAGAGGTGTTCAGAGTGGACATTGTACGACCAGGGCTGGAGAGACATGATTCCAAGAGAGTCAAATGAGAAGTTTTGGACAAATCAACTCCTGGTCACACTGTAACGATTCCCTGTACTCTCTCTCTCCCCACCAAGGGATAGTAACGACATGGAGTGCAGAGAAAAGTTGCAATTCCTTTTTTATATCTAAGCCCCCTTTTCCCAGTCTGGGACTGGCAGTATTCAAGCTCCTACTTGAACTGTTTCATATTTTTCTTTTTGCTGTGTTTCTATTTAAAGTGGGCCCATGGAACTGAGCAATGTCAGGAATGATGTCACACAGGGTTATGGGAGCCATGCCGTTCATGCTGATCTCACCTACTCTTTTGGAGAGGGTGTCGATCTGAGATCCTGTGGGAGAGCACCTGGAACTACTCTATCACAGAAATTCTGGACTAAACCGGGGTCCCCAAGTCACCAAACGGTCATGCATCATGAAGAACTGGGAAAAGGGATAAAGATCCTTCAGAACATCATTATGATTGGACATCTTCACCCAGAGAGGATGAAACAGTGATACAGAAGGAAGAGGCCTTTCTCTAAGACTCTAGATAAGGGTGAGAGGAAAAATTGTCCCAGATTGATGTGTGTTATGGAACAAAGGGTCTGGTTTCCACCAGAAAAGAGAGCCATGATAGGACAAGATGAAGGAATTGGGAATGGATAAGGTCATAAGGAGGAGCGTCCTAAGAAAGCATTTCCTGTCATTTGGTGGGCAATTAACCAAATTCTTATATCAATAAGAAATGTAGGAATAAGTGAGGGATCAAGCTACAGAATTCATTGGGAGTTCGAGAGCTTTCCAGGCACTCTGTTGTTTAGGATCTGTACCTGGTGGAAAGGCAGGAAGCCAGTGCATAACTAGGGCAGAGAGTATAGGATGGGGGAAAGGGTGGTTAGAGAGAAGCGTACTTATTATATTTTCTAATGACATGATATTAATGTACTATGTGAAGAATTAAGAAAATATCTCAGGAGGTTCTGGGAGTGAGAAGTTGAAGGAGCCCAGAGCCCACATCATTGAGGGCAGAAGATGGCTTGCAGACTCCTCCCCTAGATTCAGGAACTCCCCTTCTCCTCCTATGTCTTCTCCCCACATCTCCCGAAGGGCCTAAAAAAACCCTCACAGCAAAGAGAGCTATAGGATAGAATTTTTTTACATTCCTACTTTTCTTAACCTGAATTTTGTCTAGGATCTTTAATTTGCCCCTCCTTTCAGGGCAGTTTTGTTGCCCTCTCCACTACCATTATTTTTGCTACCCCCCACCACTACTGTAGTGCTGCCCTCCACTGGCCCTATTTCCTTTTGCTTCCTAGGTTTCTAACTGACCTCTAAAACCCTCTTGAGAGATCCCCTGCTGCAACTTCTGTCACGGAGTTTGCACTCCACTCCCAAGATGCTTCCATCTCTTTCTTCCTTAACTTGCCAATCCTACCTTCATACTCAGAAAAATACAGACCCTTATGTTGACATATACAACCCACCCACACACACAGTTGATGTGGTTTTGTCTTGGCTACTGAGATTTGTACCATCGGACTCTCAAATATGGACATCTCTTTTGGCCTCACACTGAAAGAGTATTTCTCATAATGACATGGTGAGAGCTTTCTGTTCAGGGAAAGGCAATCTTAAAGGAGAAGCTTTAAATTATACATAAATATACAAATTTTCCTCTAAGTATAATTCTTTGAATAACAGGTCTTCCCTTAATGGCCACATAAACCAGAGACGCCATCAGCCTGTAACCAGAAGAACTAGGTGGTGTGCAGCTACAGTCAATAACTGCCCTGACAGAGGATACTAGCAAGTTATAAAAATGATGGTACCCTCAAATACAGCCCTTATACTGAAAGAAAAGACCAATATGAATGTCAGAGATACTCTGAAACTTGCTCTTGAACGTAAAGTAGCTAAAGGAAATGAAAGAAATGATGAAGTAGAAGAGCTGAAGAGAAGATTTACAAAGGGCGGCTCGAGAAGACAAAGTATGATAATGACATGTGCAAAGACTTGGCGTTAGAAAAACAAACGGGAAGAACATGCTTGGCATCTCTCAAGCTAAAGGAACTGAAGAAAAAAATCCAAGCCTCGAGATGCAGTAGTGAAGGATTGTACGGGCAAAATATTGAACAACAAGGAAGCATCAAAATAAGATGGAAAGAATACACAGGGTCACGGCACAGACACACACACACAAAAGCATGGGTCGATGTTCAACCATTTCAGGAGGCAGCATGTCATCAAGAACTGATGGTATTGAAGGAAGAACTCCGAGCTTCACTGAAGGCATTGGCAAAAAACAAGACTCCAAGAACTGACAGGTACCAATTGAGATGTTTCAACAAACAGATGCAGCACTGGCTGAATAATTTAGCCAACCGACTGGAAGAGATCCATGTTTGTGCACATTCCAAAGAAAGTGATTCAACAAAATTCAGAAACTATCAAACAATATCATTAATATCAAAACCCAGTACAATTTTGCTGAAGATCATTAAAAAGAAGTTGCAACAGGAATTCAAGTCAGATTCAGAAGAGGAATATCATTACTGACGTCTGATGGATCTGGGCTGAAAGCAGAGAATACCAGAATACCAGAAAGATGTTTCCATGTGTTTTATTGACTATGAAATGGCATTATACTGTGTGAATCATAACAAATTATGGGTAACACTTCAAAGAACGGAAATTCCAGAACACTTAAGTTTGCTGATGTGAAACCTGTACATAGACCACGAGGCAGTTTTTCAGAGAGAACAAGGGGCACTATGTGGTTTAAAATCAGGAATAGTTTGTGTCAGGGTTCTATCCTTTCATCACATTTATTCAATCTGTATGCTGAGCAAATAATCCAAAAAGCTGCACTCTATGAAGAAGAATGTGGCATTAGGTTTAGAGGAAGATTCATTAACAACCTACGATATGCAGATAACACAAACTTGGTGAAAGTGAAGAGGACCTGAAGCACTTAGTGGTGAATATCAAAGACTACAACCTTCAGTATGGGTTGCACCTCAACATAAAGAAAACAAAAATCTTCACAACTGGACCAATAAGCAACATCATGATAAACAGAGAAAAGATTGAAGTTATCAAGGATCTCATTTTATTCGGTTCCCCAGTCCACGCTCATGGAAGCAGCAATCAAGGAATCAAATGATGTATTGCAAATCTGCTGCAAAAGAACTCTTTAAGCTGGTGACAAGCACAGATGTCACTCGGAAGGCTAAGGTGTGCCTGACACAAGCCATGACATTTTCAAACGCCTCATACGTATGTGAAAGCTGGACAATGAATAAGGGAAACCGAAGAAGAAGTGCTGCCTTTGAATTATGGTGTTGGTGAACAATATTGAATATACCATAGACTGCCAGAAGAACAAACAAATCTGTCTTGGAAGAAGTACAGCCAGAATATTCCTTACAAGCACAGATGGTGAGTGTTTGTCTCACATACTTTGGACATGTTATCAGGGGAGACCAGGCCCTGGAGAAGGACATTATGCTTGGTAAAGTAGAAAGTGAAAAAGAGGAAGACCCTCAGTGAGATGGATTGACACAGTGGCTGCAACAATGGGCTCTAGCATAATAACAAGTGTGAGGATGGCACAAGACTGGCCAGTGTTTTGTTCTGCTGTATATAGGGTCACGATAAATTAGAACTGACCTGATGACACCTAACAACAACAATACCCTGTTCGGCTCACTGCCTGTCTCTTAGTTTGCTGTACTGTGGTGGTTTGGATGTTGCTATGATGCTGGAAGCTAGGCCACCAGTATTTTAAATACCAACAGGGTTATCCATGGTGGACAGATTTCAGTGGAGCTTCAAGACTAAGACACACTAGGAAGAAAGACCTGGAGATTTACTTCTGAAAATTGGACAATTAAACCCTTACAGATCACAAGAGAATACTGTCCAATTCACTTGCTTTGGACATGTCATCAGGACAGATTAATCAGTCCTAGAGGAGAATATCATGGTTGGTGAAGAAGAAGGCCAACAAGGCTGTAGGAGACCCTTGGTGAGATGGACTGGCACATTAGCCATAATGATGGAATCTAAATTGCTGGCACTTGTGAGGATGACACAGGACCTGGCAACCTTTAGTTCTGTGGTACCTAAGTTCACCATTAGTCGGAGTCACCTCAATGGCAGCTAGCAAAAAATTACTGTTTGAGAGGAGAACTGAGATATGAACTTGATACAATATACCAAATATTAAAATGTTCAAAGATCTCATGTTTACTATAAAAGAATAGGAATTGAAAATACAACTTTCAAATCTCTAGAAGGAAAAAGAAAGTAAGAGAAATTTCATCATTCCAATAAAAAAAGAAACAGGAAAAGCAGAATAATAATAATAAAAAAAAGAACAGTGAATATGAAGTATAATATTGGAATTATGTCTAAATGTATGAGTAATAGCAAGAAAAAGGGATTAATACCTAAGGAAAAAACATGTACACTCAGCTTAGACTTGCAAATCCACCCATATCTTATTTATAAAAGAAAGTTAAAACATAATGTTAGAAACTTTTAAATGATGTAAATGAAGAAATTTCTACTGTCTAATGACTACATGAACAACCCTCTGCCAGATACTGTTGATACAAAAATGATTAAGAAAAGATTCCTTGCAGTCTGGTGAGAGAAACAGCCCAGTTAACAAATCAGTTATCAATTGCTGTATAAGAAATGACCCAAAAATGAAGTGCCTTGAAAGAACAAGCAGTTACTTCGCTCACAGGTTTTCGGGTTGGCAGTTTGGGGTTCTTCTGGTCTGGGGCAGACTCAGCCGCTCTCGGCTGGGCTCCCTCATGTATCGGGAATCAGTCACCATGTCAGCTGGCGGGCAGAGGGCCTGAAATCTTCTCAGCTGGATTCTCTCTCTAATGGTCTCTTGTCATTTATTAGGGTGCCCTGGGATGTTCCCATGGGTTCTCAGTGTTTGAAGAGCAGCAAGAGGGCAAGGAGGAGCCCTGGTGGTGCAGTGATTAAGGGCTCAGTTGCTAAAGGAAAGGTAATCAGTTTGTACCCACCAGCTGCTCTGCAGAAGAAAGACATGGCACTCTCCTTCTGTAAAGATTACAGCCTTGGAAACCCTATGGGGCAGTTCTACTCTGTCCTTCAGGGTCACTATGAGTTAGAATATACTTGAGAGTGATGGGTTTCGTTTTTGGTAAGAGAGCAAGTCACGATGTGTCTAATTATATTCGGTCTCTGCTTCTATTGGTCTTTGTACTGTCCCAAAGGCCAAAGCAATCATAGATCAGTCCAAATTCAAGGACTGGAGGAAGAATCTTGCTCTTGAGAAAGGGAGCTGTAGGTCATATAATATGTATGGATACATACATATTAGAACATGTGGCCATTTTTGCTATCCATCACAACATGTAAATGCAACCAAGTTTGTCCCTAGTTGTGGCAGAAGCGTTTCTTAAATACAATAGAGTGTGGAGCAGGGTGGGAAATTCTACCAGGTGTAGGGTTGGAAAGGCTTCCACCAGGAAGTGATGCTTGACCTAAATTGTGAAATACGAGTGGATGGTTAGGAGATTTTCTTTTTTTTTATATTTCCAACCACTTGCCCACATTCTACCATCTGTCGTCACACAAAGCGAGCCCTCTGCTCCCATGTTGACATCTTTCATTTTCCTTCAAATCCTCAGGCTCTCCTCTACCTACCAAGCACAACTTCCCAAACCCTGCCTTAAAATGTTTCAACAATTTGCTTCTTCCTTTTCTAATTGCCCCCTGGACAAAAAAGGAGATCAAGCAGAGGACAGTGGACCTTTCCCCGAGGGCTCTCCTAAGCCTCCCAGGCAGGTTGACCATAGACGTCGTCCGGAGTCTCAGTGCTTTTCTGTGATGATGTAATCCTACCCTTTTTAGTGGCTCCAAGGGAGAAGCATGTGGACAGGCCAAGAGGCTTCACAGGGTTGAGAGTCAGGAGGTCAAGAGAGAGTGGCCTAGACACCACCACTGAGTGATGGTACCTCCAGGCAACAGACCAAAAACTCCATTCTGCACAGATGGCTATGAAGGGTGAGTCTTTTGGAAGAGTTTTCTTTTATTTAATGAATAGATATATATTGGGTATCTCCTATGGGTGGGGTTCTGTCTCACTTTCTGGGACTGCCAAATATGAGGCAGACCTCGTCTTTGTCCCCAAGTTATTTACAACACATTTGGAAGACACAAATTGGAAATTGAGCATCTCCTATGACTCAGTGCTATGATGGAGGATTACTAAAAGATTACTAGGTCCTCTGAATACATAAACCAGAAGCACAGACTGGGTACCTTGGAGGAGGAACCAGTCAACAGGAAGGGAGAGAATGTCTACTAGTCAGAGGGAACAGCCTGTGTGAAGCCTAAGTGGCAAAGGAGGCCTGAGAGGTGTTCAGAGTGGACATTGTGTTTCTAGGGCTGGAGAGATTTGATTCAGGGCCAGAGAAGAGGTTTGGGAGAAATAGCGACTCATTATACTCTTCTATTTCCTCAACTCACAGTTTCCTTCCTCTTAGATGTTGACTTCTTTAAGTGAACATTTCAATTCATTTTTAAGATATAATTTCCCTCCTCCCAGCCTCCTAGCCTCTCCCACAACAGTTGCCATATTTTTTCCTAGTGCGGTGTTTAGATTCAAACTGGGCCCTTGGAACTGAGCGATGTCAGCGATGATGTCACACAAGAGTTACTGGAAACCCTGGTGCTCACTCAGATCCCAACTGCTCTTTGGAGAGGTTGTCGGTCTGAGGTCTCCTGTGGGAGAGCGACTTTGGATACCAAATTACAAACGGTTCTGCCTAAATCAAGGTCCCCAACTTGTGAGAGTTTGGGACATCATCTCTACGTGGGAGGAGGAGAAACATCTTGCCAGTGACCATCCTTCGTGGTTTATCTTCACCCAGCCAGAATGGAGCGGCAATACATGAGGAAGAGGCCTTTCTCTAAGGCCCGAAGTAAGGGTGGGAGGAAAATTCAGTCTGTGCGATGGGTGCTGGGCAGCAAGGGGTTTGATTCACCCTGGAAACAAGGACCACAAGGGATCATCGAGGCTTTCCCCTGAAAAAACTTCCTGTCAATTAGTAAACAGTAAGAAATTATAGTGTGAATAAATAAATGAAGGAATAAATATGTGAGTGAAGTATAGAATTCTACTCTCATCTGAGGGGCTTTCCATAACAGTAGCAGACAAGTCAGATTTGTGAACTCTCCTGCTTTGTTAGCGGAAAGAACGCAGGTGGGCAACTGGGGCAGTGGGTATAGAACCAGGGAGAAGTGTGGTTCCAGAGACTTGTACTTCATTTTTTCATGAGAATGAATTAATATATCATGCGAATTAAAAAAATATATCAAATTTATCAGGAGGTTTTGGGAGTGGGTGGTGTGATGGAGCACAGTACGACACGTTCATTCAGAGTTCCCAGTCAATGTAAGCTGCCACAGTCCTCAGCCTGGACTCAGGCAGAAGAAGGTCCAGGAAGGCCCTGCCCCTCTAGCTCTAGGGATTTCCCTTCTCCTCCAAGGTCTCCTGACCATCTTTACCGAAGGGTTTAACATTTCTTCTAGGTAAAGACAGCTATAGTATAGATCGTTTTTTTTTCTCTTGTAATTGCAAAGTTTTATTTTTTTAAATTGTGTTGAAAATATACATAAAACATAACTGAATAATTTCTAATGTATGAGTCAGTGATACTTATTACATTCTTCAAGTCATATAACCATTCTCAATACCTTTCTCCAAACTTTTCTACAACCATTAACATAACCTCAATGCCCCAACGGAAAAACTTCCCCTTCCCCCTGCCCACAACCGGCAACGACCAATAATCCTTGCTTTCTATATATTTGCTTATTTCATATAAGTCAGATCGTACAGTATTTGCCCTATACTTAGGGCAAATACTAACTTATTCCATTTAGCATGATGTTTTCAAAGTCTAGCAGGAAAGAATTTTAAAATTCCAACTATAGCTAACCTCAGTTTCTGCTATCATTCTTAGTTATCCATTCTTTCACTGACTAGTGTGCCCCCGCCTTGTCTTCTTTGTTGCTGCCCCATTCTGCCCTTCAGTGGCTGAGCCCTGCTTTCTGCTCCCTCCTTGATCTCTGTATCCTTCTAACCAACTGCTGGCATGTTCCATCTCTGAATCTTGTCTCTCTCTCAAGCTTTCCCTCCATCTAACACACCCGACCTAGCTCCATCTCTTTCTGCATCGTGAACTCTGCAGTCATTCCCACAGATTCAGAAACATACACAGACCTTTAGGTTGACACAGACAACCCACTGAGACATACACAGCGGAGGAGGCTGTGTGTTCTCCATCTGAAGTTCTTGCATCAAGGTTCTCAGATACGGCCATCTCTTTCTGCCTCACTTCATCTACTAAGGACTGGGCTTCTATTCCGAGAAAAACAATTTTCATCTTCTACTGTGGCTAGGTTAAGAAGGGTGCAAGGAAGAGGTAGACATGTAAGAATCATAACTAAATATACACATTCTTCTCTTTACGTATAACTCCTCTATAAAAAGCCTTTCAGTAAAAAGAGGATGAAAAGAGGTGACCATTGCTCTGGAGTGTTTACCCTCCAAATTTACTAAGGATATCACTCACATACAAAACATCAAGTCACACATTTATTATGAAGCTTCATGGGAATGAGGTCATTTCTAAGTTCCAAAGGAACAAATTCATTGGAATTCAATAAATGTGGAATTAAAGAAAAATAACTTCTTAAAAAATGAACTACCATAAACAGTGCCACTTTACAATGGAGACTTTGTCTTCCACAGCAGTGCCCCCAAAGGCTGGTGGGTCTCTGGAGAAGAAGAAAGAAAGCATGGGGTCTGCAGAGGTGGAGGATGTGGTGATGGAGAGGCCTCCAGGGGTCCCTATGACCAAAGCTTTGGGGTCACAGGTGAGAATAAGGACCCTGAAAGCTCAAGGAAATTAACTCTCTATTCTCAGAGGTCTCTATCCAAGAGGAAAATGCACAACAGTCAACAACATCCCAAACAAAAAGTCGAAGCTCCAGGCCCAGGAAGATTCCAAAACAATCTGAGAACTCTTTTCTGTCCTCTTTCACGGAGCAGACCTCTCACTCCTCCAGCTACGGGGCTGCCCCAGGAAAGCCATGGGTCAGGTGTGCATATTTCACCAAGGTGCGCACGGTCAAGGGGGTGGCGGTCTCCTGGCAGACCAAAACCTCCTTTGACCCCGTGGGCAAGATGCCCCAGGTCTTTGAGGCCGAGCTCTCTGAGGAGAGCACCATCGGCTCTGCCCCCAGTCTGGCCAACACTGAGTCCCTGGTCAGCAACCTGGAGCCCTGGCAGGAGGGGCCCCAGACCTGTACCCAGGAGCCCACCGACCAAGGGGAGAAGCATGGGGAGAGACCCCGCGCAACCACCCCGGAGTGGCTGGTGACCCGTAAGCACGGCTTCCGCTGCGTGGCCTGCTGCCGCGTGTTCGAGTCCCGGGAGGCCCTGGTTGCGCACGCGGAGCATGGTGTGACTCAGGGCTTCAGCTGCCGGGTCTTCTTTGAAGAGCTGCTGGAGAGGCGGCTGCCAGGCTCAGTGCAGCGCAGGCCCAGACGCTGCCACCAGCTGGCCAGGCGTTGCCTGATGGCCGCCAAGAAGAGGGAGGTGAGGGAGAAGAGAGCGGTCTGCAGACTCCTGGAGGAGCAGCTGGAGAAGCAGAGAGAAGAACTGAAGAGGCTGAGGCACCAGCTGGACAGGCTGAAGAGGCAGGAGACCAGGCTGCAGAAGGAGCAGGCGCACCACCGAGGCCAGAGGGGGAAGCGCCTGAAGACGAGCTAGAACCCCGGGACTAGGAGGAGCAGGGCCTTTGGGCTGAAAACGTGGGCCCTTCGGGAGAGACCTCCATTCAGGTTCGTTTAACCCAGCTCCCCTGGAAGATCATACCGTCCTTCCCCCTGTGACCCCAACCCTCCCAACCCAAGTGCACAGAGAACTCCAGCCCTAAGGGGGATCTGGATGGAAGAAGTCCCAGATAGCTGACCGCAGACACCAGGTCCCCTCAGAGGCTCCCCTGGCCCAGGAGAGGACAGGACAGGCCTCATCTGGGTGGTGAGATCTTGGGACCCTAAGGATGAGCGCAGCATAAATAGGGAAAGGGAAATGGGATTTCAGTGGGACTTGGGAGGATTGGGGGGGGGCCCTGCTGAGGTGTGATGGTGAAGGGGGTGTCACTGAGTTCTTTGGAGGAGAAGGAATCAGAGAGATGGCAGGCTGTTGGGAAACATGTCTGCAGGTGAGCAGTGGACATAAAGCCCTAAACAAACAACTCTGGGTCCCTTCCCAGCAGTATAGAGGCAGAGAAAGAGACAGGGCTTGGTAGGAGGAGAGGAGGGCAGGTTGAAGGAAAATGAACTCACCCCAGCCATGTCTTCTGGTCTCCTAGGGTGAATTTGGGTTTATGATTGGGATGCATCCTTTTTGCCACATTAGGGGAATGTAAGTGGGAGGTGGTGTAGAAAAATCCCCCTGGGTGTTAACCATTTCTGGATAAGAGTTGATCCAGGGCTTGCAGGATATTTCCTGTAGAGCATGTCCTAGGGTAAGGGGTAGAGCTTTGGAACTTTTTCTTCGCCTAAATCAAGCTGTACATTCCGGTTCTTGACATGTCAAACAAACATGCTAATTTTCTTTTTGTTTTCCTGTGGTCAAATCTGACCTGTCCCGAGGTCAAAGAACTGGAAGAAAAAGGCCCTCTGAGGTGAAAGAACCAAAAGAGAGGACAGGCTTCAAACCCAGGGAGAACAGCGAGAACACAGGTGATCAGAGGTAATGGTGGGAAGGGGCAGATTCAGGCCCAGACTCAACAGTGGACAACAAAGCCCCAGTCTCAGTCACAACATCAAATCCCAAGTCTGGGGAAGCCCTGGACATGACAGGGGTGTATCCATCTCTCTGGGAAATGAGACCACAAGTATCACAGGGAACCCCCCAGGGGCAGAGGAATGGAGGGCAGGGCCTCTAGGATGGGCATCTCCGTCCACAGTCTGTCCTGTGTGTATTCCTCAGAGTGACAGAGACGGCTCCTGCGAGGCAGAGGGTCACAGGCAGAAAAGAACCAAGGTGTTCAGACCAGGTAAATTCTGCAGTCTCCTAAGAATCCAAAACGAAAACTCAGAGATTCTCAGAGGTATCAGGGTGGGAGGGATTGGTATTCCCAGGCTGGGGAGAGGCTGGCTGGGGAGGTGCTGGTTTCTGAAATCTTTTCATCAACATCTTTCTTCTTAAAAGCTACCTTCCCAGTTGATGTCCTCTATGATCTATGCTCAGACCTGAATGGGGCCTAAAATGCACAAAGGTGGGTTATCCAGTGGGGCTAGGCAGGGAGGAGGTGGAAGCAGCATATCCAGGAAAGAGAATCTTCTAGAGGTGCATGAGTTACCTAGTGAATTGCACATGGCGTCCAGCCTTCTACATTTAGCTGTAGACGTGTGCTTGCAAGACGTGTTTGAGGGGTAACTCTACTGACTTCCCAAAATTATTTTTGGTCATTTCCAGTTATAGAGACCAGAGGAACTCACTGGCTCCAAGAACAACAAGAAATCCACTGGATCTGATTATTACTTTCTGCGGTGTGCTCTCCTGCCAGTGATTCAAATCTTTTGTCTGTCATTCTGGAGAATTTTCACCTATTTTAAATATCTAACAAAACACGTTAAAATATACATATATCTATGATGTTTATGAATTTCCAAAGCTCTGAAATTGTTTTTTATCACATTTGCAAGATCACAGATTTGTATGACAAAAAAATTAATGTCAGGGTCCCACCCTCATATGTAATTTGGTCCTGCTCCCCCAGGGTATCCAATGTTAATAGACACATGTGTAACCTTCCCTACACCTCTCTGCAGGGACACATATACACAGTCACAGGTACACAGGTATATCTGCTGGGGTGTTTACTTTTATGAAAGCCTGGTCACACTCCACCCACATTGCTCCTGCCCCTTATTTCACTTGATATTCTACCTTGATTCTCTGTAAGTCATTAGATATGGCACTGACACTATATTTTTTGATCTTTTAACTTACATGAATAATTTAAATAGATGATATCAATTCAGTACACTTTATCTGGACTTCTACATGTTCTTATCAGAAGCTATCAAGTCAGTTCTGACTCACAGTGGCCCTTTGCACCACAGAACAAAACACCACCCGGTCATGTGCAATCCTAGTAATCTTTGCTATATTTGAGCACACTGTTGCAGCCACTGTATCAATCTCATTGAGGGTCTTCCTCTTTCACTGGACCTCTCCTTTACCAAGCATGATGTCCTTTTCCAGGGACTGGTCCCTCCCTCTTGATAACATGGCCAAAGCCATCCTTGCTTCTAAGGAATATTCTGGCTTTCTCCCTTTAAGACAGATTTGTTCGTCCATACATAACACTACTAAAATGGAAACATTATCATCCATGCTTTTTAAGTCCACTCTTCCTGCGTGTTCTAGCTCTCCTCCCCCTGTTCTTTCCTGCAAGTGAATCCAAGATAATTCAGGTTAACAATGTGGTAAGTAGTCTCTCTTATCCTTGCTTAAACAAGGACACAGACTTATACACACTCATAAACATAAACAGGTATCCAAGCATATTCAAACAATTGATATTGTTTAACCCAGATGTGCTCATTTTATATACACTTCTCTGCACCTAGATTTTTTCAGTAATACTTCAATAATACCTCACAGATATTTTTCCCACTCAACTACTACAACTCATTTATTGATGATGTAGCTTTACCATAAGTTATCTATCATTCAACCATCAATGTACAGTCAACGTTTGGTCAACACTAATAATAACTATCCTTTGTGTACTACAGGATCTGTTTCTGTGCAATAGACTCCATAGAGTGAGATTTCCAGCTCAAAGTATGTTTTAAAAGTACAGAGCCATGGCCATGTCTTTCCCCTAGAGGCTGTCCTAAAGCACCCTTCCAGCCATGTCTCAGGGTATCCTTCTCCCCACAGCCCAGCCAGCCATAGATGGTGTTGATTTTTAAATTGTGCCAGTTTCACTGGGACTTTGATATTTTCTTAACTACCAGTGTTTTTGAGCAACTTGGACTATGTTTATTGGGCATGTGGATTTCCTGTGAACGATCTTTTTGAATTCACTGCTCATTTTTCAAGTGCTTAACTTTTATCCTTCTGTGTAAAATGGAAATTGTTATTAAGTCTTGTCATCTCCATTTCACATGATTTTCCAAATCTATCATTTGTGTATCACATTTTTGCAAGCTTTGTCCCCCAGAACGGTCACTTGAGTCAGCACCGTTTATTAAATAAATATAATTTTCTCAAAATACCGCCTTTATATCAATGGTTATTGTGACTTCTTAGCAGATTTTGTTTCATTGGTCGACTTGTCAGTTTCTATGCTATGTAATATCAATTTGTTCTGTTACCTGAAGAGGTAGACACCTGTCAGTATCCTGCTTTTTCATGTTTTTCTTCTCTATACCTTTTAAAGCAGCCGTAGTGTTGCAGTGATTAAGTGCTCATCTGCTAATCCAAAGAAGGTTTGGCAGGTCGAACCCACCAGGGGCCACTGAGGGGAAAGACCTGTTGTTCTGCTCCCATAATGATCACAGCCTAGAAAACCCTCTGGGGCAGTGAAATGGGATCACTATGAGTCAGAAATGGACTCCAAGTCTCCTAACACCAGCAACATCCTCTGCTATCTACTGTACTATTTGTAGCATATGATCACTGTATACAATTCAAAAACAACTATCTTAATATTCCGACTGGAAATACATTCCACTTATATATTAGTTTTAGGGATCTCCATTTGATTGACAAGACTTCTCATTTGAAAATATGGCATATTTTTTGCATACATTCAGGTTTCATTTTATGTATTTTAGTACATTAGTTTTCATCATAGAGGTCCTTTGATGCTCTGGTCAAAACAATGTTTTCCTAAATATTTTACAGTTTTGAACACAGTTTGATCCAGTCAAGTAGTAGGGGAAAGAGAACGGTCTGCCCTTCTCACCCTTGCCAATTTGAGACCCTCATGTCTATACTGGAGACAAACCATTGATTTTGATGTATTCGTCTTTTATTCAGGTATGCAATTATATCATCATTATTTGAAAAATCTCTTATTATACTAGTTATTTAAATTTTCTAGTTTATTCCTTCACCTGAAAACTATGTTGAGTGATGCCAAAATTTTTGTCTAGTTCCAAATTTATCAGAATGAGTTGAATATGAATTTTCCATTTATCTCACACCTGCTAAGTTTGGGGAGAATCTATTATGCCCCAATAGATAACTACTACTCTGACCTGCTGACCATTATTGGAATCACACACAACTTGTTTCTGACAGTTAAGTACTTCCACCTGGCCTCTGTGGAGCTGGGATCCCATGATTTGCATTGCTACTAGGCAGCCCAGCTCCCACTAACAACCTGAGCCTATAGACGATTGTTGCTGTTAGTTGTCATCAAGTCATTTCTGACTCATGACCACCCCATGTGGGCATAGTAGAACTAACTGTTCAATAGTGTTTTTAAGGCTTTCATCCTTTAGTAGTTGATGGCCAGGACTGTCTTCCAAGGACCCTCTGAGTATGTTCAAACTGCCAGACTTTCAGATAATAGTCAAGCACTTAACTGTTTGTGGCGTCCAGGGACTCCCTACAAAGTATACATATTGGTAAGCTCTATGTTGCTGGTGCTCCCCTCATCTCCGCATTCCTTATTCTTTTGATGAAATGGGTATCCTTCAGGACCTCCAAGAAATGGTCTTAGAGAAGACTAACTCAGACATGCCCACATATTGGAGGCTTTTAATCCCTCTTCCAACATCTGACCTAGCAGGTCTGGCATTTCCATTTCAGAGAATGTGGGCCATTGCCTTTTCTAAGCTTCCAAAAGCAATCCCACAGCATATTAAACCCATTTCCAGAACCCTTGCTACAGCAATAAATCCTTGTCAACAAACTATCCTTGATCCAACTTTATATTAAACTCCCCTTGACTCAGCACCTTCAGCACCCACTCCTCAGCACACCCCCGTCCTGCTCACACAAGGCAGCCAGGTCTTGCAGCTCCTTCAGTGTACAGTCCCTCCCCCTTCAACCACAACAGCACTGCCCCCGGTGGCTATGCTGGTATCTGACAACTATGTATCTGGACAAATGCATGGGACACTATCTCAGGACTCTGCAAAGGAAAGTGTTGAAGGTGGATGGGGGCGGGGCGGGACCAGAACATAAAGTATGAACATTCTAGAGGCTGAAATTAAATGAGCCCAAATCTCACAGCTGCACGCCCGTTGTGGACAGAAACAGCCCCGAGAGAAGCCCTCTCTCATATAAATGGGATAGAAGGTCTGTAAAGGAGAGAGACAGGCAGCTGGGCAGGTGGGCAGACACCTGAAACTCTGGCAGAGGAGAATCCTTCTCTCTGACCAGAGTATGGAAGAACCAAATATTGTAGAGAAAGCTCCATTACATTTTCTCTCTCTCTGCTGTTAACTGGCACCTAGTCAATTCTGCCTCAAAGGGTGAGACTTTTCAAAAGCAGATCACCAGGCTTGTCTTCTGAGGCGCTTCTTGACACGTTCAAAGTGCCAGCCTTTTGGCTGGTTGTCCAGTGCTTTGGCCCCATAGGCAGAACCAGTCACTGATGTGCACAACGGAATGAGGAGATTAAAGCCCCAGCATTCCCACCAGTGGGCCAGGAAAGCACTCCTTCTGAACTCAGAGAGCAGAAGAGAAAGAGAAAGAGGAGGCTGTGCAAGAAAGAGATTCTGCAGACTTGCTATGAACTCCTGGTTCACCCCCCAGGTGCGTATCCATTGCCCTGACCCTAAGAAGCATTATCAAATCCTTTAAGACCCGCACTATGGGTTAGAATGCCATCAAGGTTCCATACTGAGCGGCGCTCACATAGGTTAGACCTAAATACACCTGCAAAGCCTTCAAAAATTGAACTAACATTTGAACCATAGAATACAGAAGATGGGACAGAACTTGGAGCCTGAACATAACTGGGTCAATTGACTGCTAAAAAAAAAAAAATTCTCCATAAAATTTAAGCAGGACTTGTACTCTCAAAATTATAAAAAACAGATTTTAAAATGCTATTCTAATCCAAGAAATAACAGGGACACTTTTTAAATAAATGGAAAGATAATAGGTGCTATTTGCAAATGAAAATTTTACATGTTAAAAGTACAATCGTAGAAATCAAAAATTCAGTTGATATTTTCACAATAGCAGAATGGTGATGACAGAGAAAAAAACTAAATACTTGAAATAGATCAGTAGAAAATATCCATTCTGCAAACAGAGAGGAAAATATGGAAAAAAATGGACAGTGCCTCAAGAACTAGACAAAAAGCTTATTTATTGGAACTCCAGAAGAAGTGGACAAAACGTGTGGTGAAGAAAATAGTATTTGAAAAAATACTGGCTGAACACTTTCCAAATGTGGTGAAAGACATAAACTTACAGATTCAAGAAGTTCAGCAAACCACAGCAAGTTAAATAATTCCATGCCCCAATACCGAATTTTCACAAAAATATTCTGCGGGTTATGGGTTTTTTGCCAACCCAGTGGGCCTTACCCCACATCCCAAGTATATTTGTAAGTACATTACTCTAATTTTTTTTTTTTTTAACAGCAGCATGTAAAAAGAAAAAAACAGTATACTGTACTCACAGACATACCCGGGAGGGGAAAAACAGTTGACACACATATATATATATAGAACATGGGTTACTTGCATAAAAATACCATACATCATAATCAACTGCAGAATAACAAAGGTCAAGAAAATACTCAGGAAGGAGGTAGAGAGAAAACAACACATTTCACCTGAGAAAAACAATTAGAATGACTCTGTATTCACTATCAGAAGCCATGGAAGCCAAAAAAAAAAGATTGTGAAACATCATTTTTTCAACCCTGAAAGATGGAAATATTAACCCAGAATTCTATGTCCAATCATTACCTTCAGGAGTAAAGCACAAATAATGCCATTCTTAGGGGAAAGAAAACTGAGAGAATTCATCACCACCAGACTTCTAAGTGAAACACTAAAGGAAGTACTTCAGGAGGTAGACTTGGAATTTCAGTTGTATTTATGGAAAGCAGAAAATGTGGAAACTATGTGGATAAATATACTATGTCAACACTGTAGTTACTGCACAACATGGCGCTGAACAAGCCTCTTTGGAAAGTTTTTCCAGTCTCTTGGAAACGCTTGGAAATACATCCTGGCAAATCATTATTAGAGAATGGAATTAATTTTGACAATACCTGAGATATGTCTGTAGTCAAGTCTAGTGAATAAACTGGAAAATAAATTTACTGACTGAAACTAAGGTGTGGTAACAAAACATGAGTCTCAGTTCCCGTGTGGCCATGAGCTGGCTCTGAAGGCCAACCTTCCCCAGAGAGGCACTTCAAGCACATGGGGGGCAACAGCTTCCTGTTGATATTGCTAGGTGCCATCGAGTGGGTTTCTGAGTCATTGTGGCCCAGTGTAAAAGGAGAACTTCCCCGATAGGGTTTCCTGGTTTGTAATCTTAACGTAAGCAGTTTGCCAGGTCTTTACTCCTTAGAGCCTTTTGGTGGGTTCAAAAAACTAACCTTCGGTTAACAGCCGAGTGCTCAAACTTGGCACCACCTGGGCTCCTTGGAGCAATGGCAGCACCACAGAATTTGGTAGAAACCTTCCCATAGGCCTTCTCTGAGAGGTAACCCCTTGCTTAAGGACCAAGTTTAGGTTTTATATATACTCATTCTACATAAAGTCTAGATAAGAACTACAGTGCTTCCTTGAGCGGACAACATTGTATATGCCCTCCATAAACAAAATGTGTCAAGGGCAAAGTTTAATATTAAACCAAGGCATTTCCCGTCAGTCCTTACCTGAGAAGGTCTTCGTGAGAATTTCCTGAGACTCTTGGAAAAGGACTTAGTAGACACTGCTTTCTTTTTACCTCTTCGCTCCTGAACAGAAACCTCTGCTAAGAGGTCATGCGTAAAGCTCCAAATGCCTCTTCTTATCCTGAATGTAAGCCGTGTAATAAGACCAGGAACTAGGCATTCAGCTGGGTGAAGAAACCCAGGAGTACTTCCTGTCTTCAACACCTTCCAGTTCCAGCGAAATCCTGTTACAAGTCACTAGATCAGCCCAGGAGCTGGAAGACTGAAATTCCTGGTCCTCTGACAAGTGGGAAGGGCAGGGTGGGGTTAGGCAGAGCCTCCTTGACCATCACTTGCCCCAAGAGGCTCTGGAGGCTGCTTCATGTTATAAGTCAAAGGCCCTTCCAGCCCAGGCACATAAGAGCAGGGGAAGACTTTGTCCATTGAAAGAAAAGATGTGCACAGGAGTGGCAGGTTTTAGGGCACTCAGCATTGGTCAGCTTTGCGACTTCAGGACATCCTGGCCCATGGTCGCCTTCATGACTGGGCCTTTATAGCCTCTTCACCTCTCCGTCCTTCCCAGTTTTCTCCCAGCACCATGAGCTGTGGCTTCTGCTAGTTTCAATGATTTCAGTATTTCAGTAGCTCCTCACCCCACTCAGGGGAGGCAGTTTTGCAGACTGCAGGACACAAATCCACAGTGCTGTTTACATGTCCTTCAGCAGAAACACTTCCGAGGGTACAAGTTGGCCTCAGAGATTCTGAGACCCAGGCAGAGAGAAGCCCAGGGGGAGGGTCACTGGCTTCAGGAAGTGTCAGCACTCTCAAGGGTCATGTCCCTGGGGTCATGCCCAACTACAGGAAAAACGAAGTGGGCTCTGAGGCTCCGTGTGTTGACCGTCCAGTACACAGGCCCTGGAAGCCTTGGAAGGATTCTGTCTTAGTCTAACCCAGCACTGGGGAAATCCTCACAGGGTAACAGCAGTGATATGACTGGGGATCTTTATTCTAAAAGTCTCAAAGCAGTTGATAGAGTCTTGTGAGGTAGGAGATGAGAAAGCTTGGGACCACCAAGAGAGGGTGGCAAAAGAAGGGAGACTTTATCACTCCCTCTGTTCAAGTTTTTTTTTTTTAATTCCAACTGGGGCTCCAAACAGGTCTTTGTTGTTAAAGTTGTATTTTTCTGTGTTAATTTATGATCCTTAACTCAAATCTAGAGTTTCGAGCTCATTTTGATAATTCCTCTTTAGTCTGTGGAGACAGGAGTCTGCCTTCAGCCAGTGGTGAGAGTGGAAGAAATAAAGTCCCTGGTCCAGACTGGGGCAGGCTCTGCTGCTTCGCAAACTAGGGGTGTGGTCCCTGAAGAGCCCTTCTGAGGACAGCACAGGAGGGGCGTCCCGCCTGGAGAAAGGGCAGAGGGGGGTGGGGGATTGCTGTGTGAGCAGTGTGGCCTCTGTGGCTTCGCCTTCTCCTCCTGGAAGTGCAACCTGGGGCCCTTCACGTGCGGAGCCAGAGTCCTAGAGTGACCACAACTCTCCCACCCTTTCTGGGTCACCCTCTGGACCCAAGTCCCCATACGCCTCCTCTGCCCTACTATCCCAGCATAAGCACTGTGACTGGGCTCAGGGGTGTACCCTGGGACTTGACATCGGTAGCTCACAGGTCCCCCTAGTTCTGGTGGGACCTGTGAGCCTAGCGGGTCTGAGTTCAGGGCAAGGCTGGGTGGGCTGGGACTCTCGCGAAAGGCTCCTGCAGCCAGCTCCTTCCTGATGCACGTGAGATTGTGGTGGGGCAGCCTCCGACCTGGCACCTCCCCTGGGCGCCCCTCTCCACACAGCCCTGCCCAGTTCCCTCCCCCCTCCCGCAACCGCCCAACCACCTCCTCCTGCCTCCTAGTTCTAGAGGAGTGCTCTTTTGATGCCCATTTGCAACTAGCACCCCATGGCCCTGCACGGAGTCAATCCAGCTAATGACCTCAACCTTAAGTGCACAACTTTGAAACTGCTAGATAGGTGGGAAATGAACAAAAAAAAAAAAAAAGAGGAGAAACACTTAACAACAGTTACAAAAAAGTTATATGGGACTGTATTCTCACATCATGGACTCAAAGATGCTGGGTTGTATTTTTGTTTGCAAACAAGTCTTAGATAAGGGAATTGCTGCCAGGAATAGATGTAGAGTCTGAGTTTGGAAAAATGAGGGAAAATCTGGGATTGATTAATTGACGTGGATGAGACTGAAAATCGTGATAACAACATAACATTTAAAGATGAAATCCTAGCAGCCTAGAACATGCAGTGGAAATTTTTCTAAGTAGCACCAGAAAAGACCTTTAATCACTACACAAAATGGGTCAGTAGTTCAAGATCTCCCTAAGAAAATAGGAGGCCGAGACCACTTTCATTCAGGTTGCAGCAAACAGGCAAGAAACAGAGCATTTTAATCTTGTGCAAAGTCAGAAAAGAAGAGAAAAAGATGAGATGCTCCTCTACTTCATCCCTAAGGCTAGTTTAATACTGACACCAAATTAGACAAGGATGATAGAAGAAGAGTTACAGGCCAAGCACACCAAGTAACTGAGATGCAAAAACCTACATAAAATACTGGCAAAGGAAATCCAGCAAAGTATAAACCAGGTAATACGCCATCATCAAGGGGGTTTATCGTCAGCATGCAAGCTTGAGTGAACATTAAAGATTTAATAATTTAATTCACCATAAGCATAGATGGAAGAAGAAAAGACATGCTCACCTCAAGAGATGGGGACAAAGCGGTTGATAAAATCCAATCACACTGAGAGATAAGGACTCTGAGCAATCATGGACCAGAAAAGGAGTTCCTTAAGTTGGAAAAATACAACTGGCATGATAGTTCATGGGAAAATGTGGGACATTCTCTTTAAAATTAATTAGCATTAAAATAAGGATGCTTTCCCAATTTGAAGACTGGCGTCTGGCGTCTTAAACATTAGAAAGCAGCCATCTAAGGTGCATCCATTGGTCTCAACCCACCTGGATCAAAGGAGAATGAAGAACACCAAGGACACGAGGTGATTACGAGCCCAAGAGACAGAAAGGGCCACGTGAATCAGCTACTACATCATCCTGAGATCAGAAGAACTAGATGGTGCCCGGCTACTACCAATGACTGCCCTGACAGGGAACACAACAGAGAAACCCTAAGGGAGCAGGAGAACAGTGGGATGCAGACCCCAAATTCTCATAAATTCATACTTAATGGTCTTACTGAGACTGGAAGGATCCCGGTGGTCATGGCCCCCAGACCTTCCGTTGCCCCAGGAAAGGAACCATTCCCGAAGCCAACTCTTCAGACATGGATTGGACTGAACAATGGGTTGGAGAGGGATGCTGGTGAGGAGTGAGCTTCTTGGATCAGGTGGACACTTGAGACTATGTTGGCATCTCCTGCCTGGAAGGGAGATGAGAGGGTGGAGGGGGTTTAGAAGCTGGCGAAAAGGACACGAAAAGAGAGAGTGGAGGGAGAGAGCAGGCTGCCTCATTTGGGGGAGAGTAATTGGGAGTGTGTAGCAAGGTGTATACGCGTTTTTGTGTGAGAGACTGACTTGATTTGAAAACTTTCACTTAAAGCACACATAAAAATATTAAAAAAATAAGGATGCTTTCTATCATAATTTATATTAAATATTTAACACTGGAGGCCCAAGCTAGAACAAAATGACAACAAAAAGAAGGAAAAGCTGCAACTGCTATTACTCATAGATTACAGAAATGCCTCCACAGAAAAATTTACAAACCATTGAAATTAATGCTAGTCGATCATAAATATAAACTAAAAAATAAACTGCATTTCTATGCATCAGCATCAAGCCGACTCTGTTGTAGCTCTTAGTGAAGGCAGAGGACACTGATAGGGAAATAGCAGGATTCAGGTAGGCTAGACAAGGAGGGGAGAACACTATTTTACACCAGGCTTCATGTATAGCCATGGGTATGTGTTAGTCATCTAGTGCTGCCATAAGAAAAAAATAACACAATTGGGTGGCTTTAAAGAACAGATATTTATTTTCTCACAGTTCGGGAGGCTAGAAGTAGGAATTCAGGGCATGGCTCGTGTCTACCTCAGCTTCTAGCAGCTTCCAGCCACCCTTTGCGTTCCTGGCCTTGTAGATTATCTTTCCCTTTGTCTGTCTCCCTCTTCCGCTGTTTGTGTCTGTGTCTATTCTGTTCTTTTTGTAACTCAGAAGGGATTAGGTTTAGGACTCACCCTACACTGGTATGGCCTCATTAAAATCATTTTAAAAATCCCCTATTTCCAAATCAGGTCACATTTATAGGTACAGTAGTTAGGATTTCAACGTACCTTTGGGGTTACACAATTCAGTCCATATAGTACCCTCACCAGATATTCTAGGCTGAGAGTACAAATATGAGCAGCTGAGAGTTCTATTTTTTGTCTATATTAGTTGGCTATCACTTGTCTGAGTCCACCCATATAAACTTTGGAGCAACTTATTATGAAGGACCAGGCCAACCTTTATTAGCCATGTCCATTATGTGGAAAAACGCACACATTCCCATCACTGAAGCCCTGAGAAATTCATCGATAAGGGTGGAATGGGGTTGGGACCAAGAATTGTTTCATGGCGTTGATAACATGGCATAGCTGTTAGACATCTACGTGGAGATGTCAGGTAATAATACTGACAGCTAACACTTACTGGTGCCAGGACTCTTGTGAGGGCTTCTCCTCTCTTAAGATACTTGCTCTGCATGATACCCATGTGAGGAATGTATCATTATAAGGCACATTTTACAGATGAAGAACTCGGTACAGAGAGTTACGCTGACATTTGAATAGAAGTCATGAACCAGGAGGAGTTGAAATGGATGGAGGTGTAAACATCACATCCTCAGCTACAGACAGACAGCAACCGACTCACTGAGGCATCCTAGAGAGAGGGTGTCAATAGAGAGAGAGGACTAAGCACTGAGCCTGAGGGCACTCTGACATCTAGAAGCCGGACAGATGAACGGCAGCCGACAAAGCTCTCTGAAGTCCAGTGTGGTTCCTGGAGCATGGTCTGTCCTTTCTCTGGACTGCATTTTACCAGTCCCCCTCCCACCCGCACTGGGTGTCCCCTTCACAATGGCAGGGACAATGTGTACTTTCACCACTGCGTCCACATGATGTAGACTATTCCTGGCACGTGGAATCTTTATCTGAAATTCCACAGCAAATCTCTAGAGGCTCATGTTCTCATAGCTTCTGTCGCCTCTGCAGCCCTTGCTTCTGTCTGTCCGTCTGCTGGGCTGCACCACACGGAACCAGTTATGAAATTCAAGCCCATCTTACACTCAACAAGGTCCTACTCACACAAAATTTGCATTAGCTTAAAAGAAAAGGTGTGTAGATAAGATACACAAGGGATTTAATTGCAGAAAACAAACCTTAAAATGAAATGGCTGGGAATGGTGGCCTCCCTTTGTAAAAAGGCGTCTCTGTACAGACTACGGGAAAATGCAGTTAAGATATGGGTCATGGGAAAAGGAGCGTTTGTAGCAATCTGGTAATCACTCAGACCACCTGTAAAAATGTTTTCATCCTTTTTCTCATACCTTACACAAAACAAAATTCCAGATGGATAGAATATTGAAAATTAAAATATGCAACCATAAAAATTTTAGAAGTTTTTATTTTCTTTTTATTGATAAAAGAGAAAGACTTTTTAAAAATCCCAAAATATGAAGGCTAAAACTGTTAAGATCTATAGATCTTTGGCATATCAAAAAGTATATGAAGGGAGTAAAAATACAGGCAAAAAGCTGAAAAAAAGTTTGCAGGCTAAGGATTTGAATAGAGATTTCTCAAAAGCAGATACAGAAACTCTCAACAAGCACAGGAAAAGAAGCGTAACCTCATTAGTCATCAGGGAAATGCAAATCTAAACTAAAGTGCACTATTATTTCAAAAGCAGTAAGATGGCTAAACTCAACAGGATGGACAAGTGTGGGCGACGATGTGGAGAAGCTGGAATACCGCTGGTGGAAATGTAAAATGATCCAATTGTTTCAGAAAATGGTTTGGCAATTCTGCAGAAAGTTAAACATAGAATTACCATACAACACAGCAATTGCACTCCTAGGTCTGCACCCGGAGAATCAAAAGCATGTTCACATACAAACTCACACAGAGGATTCCTAGTAGTGTTATTCGTAACAGCCAAACTGTGGAGAGAACCCACATGCCATGACCTGATAGACAGGATGTGGTATATTCATAGACTGGAATATTACTCAGCCACAAAAAGGCACCAAGTACTGATACATGCCACAACATGGACGAACTTCGAGAATATTACGCTAAATGAAAGAAGCCAAACACAAATGACCGCATCGTGTATGATTCCATTTACATGAAATGTCCAGAACAAACCAACACAGACAGAAGTAGATTAGTGGTTGCTATGGCTTGGAGGAAAGGAGTAATGAGGATGACTGTTAATACGCCTTTATTAACAAGGGCCTTTATTTACTGGGCACTGAAAATATTCTGAAGCTAGACAGTGGTGACTGTTGTGCCAAGTCTGCCCATATACTAAAAGCCACGGTATTGTGCATATTTTCAAAGGCAGTGTTACGGCAGGTGAATTGTATCTCAATAGAAGTATTTGTGATTCCTAAAAGACTAACTTTTCAATTAACATATAGAACCTATAAATCAGTAGGGAAAAAACAATCCAATTTTAAAATGTCTCCCTCCAAAGCAAAGGGAAGGGGGTACATTCCATCCGTACAGCTTATTTTTTTATCTCTTCATTATTCAAGTTCTATTCTCATCTTATGTAACTCTAAATTATACAAATAATTGTCTCCATTTTCCTTATCCCTGTTTTCACTATTTAACTAAATAAAGACAGCAACACAGTGTTTTTTTATAAAAACCCACCCACATTCACTCAAATAATTTTTTAGCACTTCTTAGGCACCAGGTACCAGGATGCTCTGACAAACACAACAGACAAGTTCCTGCCTGCATGGGCCTTCTATTTTTGTGAAGCAGGCAGATCATAAACCAGCCAACCAGCTCTTAATGTAACCTAACATTAAGGAGGGAAACGTAATTTTGGAGCTATCTCAAGCTGTTGTCTCTCTCACAAAGATTTCTCCAAATCTAGTGAAAAGTAAACACCTCGAAGGAACTCTGTGGGGCCAATAAATGTGAAAAAGCCATTACATTTCAGTTTTGTTTTGTTACTTTCACCTGGTACTTTGTCATCATTTTTTAATAACACGATTATGGAGCTGACATCAAACTCTCACCACCCGCCTGAAAGAAAAAACCAAACCTGTAGCCATCTAGTCAATTCTGACTCAGAGACCCTATACGACAGAGTAGAACTGCCCCATAGGGTTTCCAGGGAGCAGCTGGTGTTAGGACACAATTCCCTCTTATAAGAATCTGAAAGCTGTTCACTGTGGATGTGGGAGGGACTCAGTAACACTTGCAGAGATTTCCACGTGGGTGGGGTGCTCTAGTGTGAGCATCGGGGGAATGGACCCCATGTGCACTTTGCGGCCTTCTGCAGATTATGACACAACAAACATTCACTCTTCATCGTCCTACATCTTGGAAGAGAACAGAGGGAATTGTTAGGTAGGACCCTTCAAAAACGCAGGGCAAGAAATTTTATTGCAACATTAAATGGAAAATAAAGTCTTCCTACATTTTTCCTCCTTCCCTACCTCATTTCAAGGAGATAGCTGGAGTCACGGTGTTGAAGCCCTGAAACTTCAAGACTCTGAAGAGTCTGTGGTAAAAGCCTCAGCTCACTGGGGTGATCACACTGAGTGGACTGGAGCCCAGGGGAAGAGTGACAGTCAGATAGTAGGGTCCTAGACATTGGGAAGGGGTAGGATCTCCTTCTTGATAGTGCCCTGGAGTAGGTTACAGCACCTCAAAGGCTGATGCAGGCACATAAGTAGACAAACCCTGTTATGCTGTTGACAGCCCCACCAAGGTTCTCATGCTCCAGCTGAGAATGGAAACAGCAGAACGAATGCTTCTAGAGAGATCACCCACATAGGCTGAGGCAATGGGTGTGTTGAAGGTCTTCTCCAAGCACTGGTCCTTCATTAGACCCTGGGAATTACTGCATATCTGGATGAGGGAGTACCCTAAAAGTAAGTGAGGTTAAAAACTCCCCTCAATTTTGTAAGCACGTAGTTCTGAGCCTCAATTCATTTTATTTTTTAAAAAATCATGCTTTTTTTCATACATGATTTTGTGCAGACTCGCACATAAAATTCGTATTACTAATTCATGCATTAAGTCAACAAAGATTTCCTGTATAAACAGCTACATGTCAGACCCTAGGCCAGATGCTCTTGGTGATGAAATGACTTAGAGAAGTTGCCTCACTGCCTGGTAAGAGAAACAGCCAAGTCAACAGGTGTATCAGTCACGTATTGCTGTGTAACAAATGACTCCAAAAGGTAGTGTCTTAAAAAAACAACCATTTACTAAGCTCACAATTTTTCAGGTTGTCACTTTGGGGTTCTTCTGATCTGGGCCAGCCACAGTGACTCGCAGCAGGGCTTACTCATGTGTCTACAATTTGATTCCAGGTCACCTGCGAGCCAGTTTCATAAAATCAACTCAGGGAAACCGCTGGATCCTCTTTCCAATGGTCCCTCATCATTCAGCAGGCTGGCCTGGGGTCATTCCCACAGGTTCTCAGGGTTTAAGAGCAACAAAAGGGCAAGACTCAATGTAAAATCTTTTCAATTCTCTCCTTCTATCATCTCTGCTACTATTTCAATGGCTGAAGCAACCGTAAGGTCGGCCTTCAACAGGTAGAAGACGACTCATACTGCTAATGAAAGGTGTTCTGGAGTCTCATAGAAGGCATGGGCACAGAGAGGGGAAGATGTGTAGTAAATGCAATTGTGTTTTATGCTGTGGTAAAGGGTTTCCTGGGTACAATGGAGTACAGAGCAAGAAGTGGACTCATCTACCAGGAGAAGATTCAGGGAAGACTGCAACCAGGAAGTGATACCTGAACCAAGTTGGGAATATGACTGAATAGTTAAGGGATGAAAAAAGGCCGAGCATTCAGGAAGCCCCAGGTATTTTCCACAGGCTTCAGTAAAAGCGGAAGGATGGCTTGATGAGAAAAGTCTGAGGAAACAGGGTGAAAACACTGGGACATTTGTTATATTTGTGAACAGGCACAGATTATCTTTTGTTCTATTGTTTCCCTACCATTCCTGCCCCTTCTGTCCTTTGGGGTCACACAAAAGAAGCCCCTACCATCCTCATGTTAAAACTTTTCTTTTCCTTGGAGAAGTCTCCTCCTTCCTCATCACCACCCCAACCTTCTTAATTTCTTCCTCAAATGGTCTCCCCATTTGCTGGTTTCTCTTCTAAATGGCATCCTAAACAAAAGCAGAGTCTGTCATGGGCTTTCCCCAAGTCAACTCCCAAACTTCCCATTCTGGCTGACCACAAAACTCCTGAGTCTTAGGGCTTTTTGGTAAGTCATAAGCCTAATCTGTTCCAATGGGGTCAGTTTTCTTCACCTTCATGCTTCACCAGGGAGAGTAGGCCAGCAGACGGGAAGGGAGAGAACATCTCCTAGTCAGAGAGCAGAGCCTGTGTGAAGCCTCAGAGGCTAAGGAGACCTAAGAGTGGCTCCGAGTAGACATTTTATAACCAGAGCTGGAGAGACATGATTCCAACAGAGTCAAATGAGAGGACTGGGAGAAAGCAGCTGCCCATGATACTGTTATCATTCCCTGTGCTCTCTTTACCCACCAGGGGATAGTAACCCCTTACAGGGCACAGAAACGTTGCAATTCATTTTTGATATCTAATCTCCTTCTTCCCACATTGGCACTAGCACTTCTCAAGTGCCTACCTGACAGTTTCATGTTTTTCTGGTTGCCGTATTTAGCTTCAAACTGGGCCCATGGAACTCAGCACTGTCAGCAATGATGTCACACAGGATTACGGAAGCCTTGGTGCTAACTCAGATCTCAGCTGCTTTTTGAAAAGGGTGCCGACCGCAGGTCTCGTGGGAGAGAAACCGTAGCTACTGAATCAAGGAAATTCAGGAGCAAGCCAGAGTCCCCAGGTTATCAACGCTTCCTGCTGGGAGAAGGGATAAAGGTCCTTCAGAAGACCATTATGTTTGGACATCTTCACCCAGGCAGGATGAAACAGTGATACATGAGGAAAAGGCCTTTCTCTAAGACTCCAGATAAAGATGAGGAAAAATTGTCCCAGATTGATGAGCGCTACAGAACAAAAGGTCTGACTTCCACCAGAAAAGAGAGCCATGGTAGGACAAGATGAAGGATTTGGGATGAATGGTTAAGGTCATAAGGAAGATTCTCCTGAGAAAACACTTTCTGTCATTTAGTACATAATTAACCAAAGTTTATTTTGTCAATAAGAAATGTAGGAATAAATGAGGGATGAAAAGAAAGAATCCAATTGAAAGTTTGAGAGCTTTCCAGAATAGCTGCAGACAAGGCACTCTATTGTTTTGGATCTGAACATGATGGAAGGGAAGGAAGCCAGTGGGTAACTGGTGCAGAGAGTATACGATGGTGGAAAGGGTGGGTAGGAAGAAGCGTACTTAATTATTATATTTTCTAATGAGATGGAATTAATATACCATGTGAAGAACTAAGGAAATTACTCAGGAGGTTCTGGGAGTAGTAGGTTGAAGAGCCCAGAACCCACATCATTGAGGGCAGAAGGGTTGTAGACTCCTCCCTAGATCCAGGAACTCCCGTTACCCTCCTGTGTCTCCTGCCCACCTCCCTCAAGAGCCTAACAACCCCTAACCACAAAGATGGCTACAGGATAGAATTTTTTATTTTCCTACTTTTCTTAACCTGAGCTTCATCTAGGATCAGTCATGTATCACTCTTTTCAGGCCAGTTTTGTTGCCCTCCCCACTACTATTACCTCTGCTATCCTCCTCCACGCGGTGCTGCCCTCCACTGGCCCTGCTTCCTGCTGCTTCCTGCTTTTCTGACTGGCCTCTAATACCCTTTGAGAGATCCCCCACCCTATCTTCTGTCTGTCACTGGAGCTTACACTCCCCTCCCAAACTCCTTCTCTTTCTTCCTTAACTCGCCAATCATTCCCTCATACTCAGAAAAATACTGAGCCTTATGCTGACATATTCAAGCCCTGCCCCACCCCCACACACAGGAGGCATGGTTGTGATTTGGCTACTAAGGTTTGTGCCATCAGACTCTCATATATGGACATCTGTTTCTGCCTCACCCTGAAGGACGTGGTAATGGGCTTCTGTTCAGAGAAATGCAATTTTAATCTCCGGGTGTAGGCTAGTTAACGGTACGAGGAGAAGTTTTAAATTATACAGAAAAGTACAAATAACGCTGTCTCTTTAAGAATAATTCCTTCTATGAAAATCCTTCCCTTAAAAGGAGGATGAAAACAAGTTACAAAGAGGAGACCGATTCTCCTGTTTCAATGTTTACACTCTAAATTTACCTAAAAAAATAACTTTCATAGAAAACAGCTTTTAGAGAAACCATGTATTATCATGAAGGTGCAGAGAATGAGGTAATTTCCATATTCCACAGGAGCAAATTCACTTCCATCCAACAAATGCAAAAAAAAAAAAAAATTTTTTTTTTTTTAATGTGGCTGTCCTCTGTTTATATTATAAACTATCACTGGATAAACCTTTGGCTGCTAACTAAAAGGCTGGCAGTTGGAATCCACCAGCCGCTCCTTGGAAACCCTATGGGGAGTCCTACTCTGTCCTATAGGGTTGCTATGAATTGGAATCTACTGAAAGAAAACTGGGAGTTTTTTTTTTTTAATCAATGTATTATAATTTTTTGGAGAACTATAGACTTTTGCTATAAGGTAGTACCATCATCGAAATTTTCTGGAGAAGACTTTATTGCCCAGAGTAAATTCCCTAAAGTATGGTCGGTGTCTGGGGAAGAAGAAAGAAACCATGGGGACTGTGGAAGTGGAGGATGGCGGTGATGGAGAGGCCTCCAGGGATCCCTGAGACCAGAGACTTAGGTCACAGTTGAGAAACCAGAGCCCAGAGGGCTCATGTAAATTAACTCTCCATTATTGCAAGTCTCAACCCAAGAGGAAAGTGTCACTCAGGGTAGAACACGAGAACAAAAAGCCCAAGTTCCAAGCCCAGGAGGATTCCCCAAGTATCAGCGAGGTCTTTTTCAACAGCTTCCACTAGGCAGAATTCTCACTCATCAAATTACTCCAGAGATCAATAGGTCAAGTATGAGTATTTTACCCAAGTGTGTAAGGTCAAGGGGTTAGCCATGGTCTGGCAAACCAGACCAAAACATCTCGCACCCCTGTCAGCAAAAGGCCCTGGTCTTGAGGCTGAGTTTTTGAAGAAAGTGAGTGCCATCAGGTCTGCCCTCACTCTAACCAACACTGAGTCCCTGGTCAGCATCCTGGAGTCCTGGCAAGAAGAGCCAGGCACCTCCAGGAGCATCTGGAGGAAGAGACAGGGGCTGAAGAGGCTACCACACCTACTGGTGCTGCTACACATGTGGGAGACCTGGCTGCAGAGGGTGCAGGCATGGCCTCAAGGTCAAAGGAGAAAGCACCTGAAGACGTGCTAGGACTCTTAGACTGAGAGGAGCAGGATGTCTGGACTGCAAAATATGCACCCTTCAGGGAAGAACTTCATTCAGCCTTTTTGTAGGGGTTTTAGAATATACAGTTAAAATAAATGTAAACAATTATTAGAAAAAAATCTCTGAAAATAAAATTTAATTTTTTAAAATCACTGCTCCATACCCCAAATCTAAATGGCTTGATATAAAGCACTGGTCTTTGTGATTCACAAAAAGCAGGTACCAATTCCTGAACAAGAACTGAAGTGACAGGAGAAACTCCCCATGCTGTTAGAGCCCTGAGTATGGGCCCTAATCCAATAATCTGTCCTCATTAATTCCTTTTCATTTCATCTCTGTGAAAGAGGGGAGGGAGAAGGTAAGAGAGGGTTACATGTGCCTATTCTGTTCTTTAGCATGTAGTTAACTGCCAGGAACATGTATTCATAACAGTCTAAAAAACGTTAAAGTACAAATAAGGAGGAAAACCTCCTAGTATATATATGTATGAGGTAGCACAAAGAGTTAAGTGCTCAGCTACTAACTGAAAGGTTGGCAGTTTAAATCCACTCAGAGTTGCCTTGGAAGAAAGGCCTGGCAATCTACCTCCAAATGGTCACAGCTATTGAAGACCGTATGGAGGGCGGTCCTACTCTGAAAACTCACGGGGTCGTCATGAGTGAAAATCTACTCAACGACAACTGGATTGGTAATCTATATATGGCATAAATGTTTGGAAAATTAGTTTCTGAACATATATATGGCATATAGAATACACTGTACATTAGTATTTTGTGCCAAAACCCACTGTCATCAAGTTGATTCTAACTCATAGTGACCCCAAAGGACAGAGTAAAACTGCCCCATAGGGTTTCCCAAGGCTGTAAGTCTTCACTGAAGCAGACTGCCACATCTGTCTCCTACAGAGAGGCCGGTGGGTTCGAACCACTGACCTTCCAGTTAGCAGCCAAGTTCTTTAACCACAGAGCCACTAGGGCTCACTGCTGTAATGTACAGTGATTACATAAGCAAATTCTGAAACAAACTGCCTGGGTTTAAATCCTAACTGAATTTATCACCTGGGTGATCTGGGAACATTACCTCTCACTGCCTCAGTTTCCCATTTCTAAAATGGGTCTTATTCAAAAGGTTGTTACGCAGGTTAAATAAAACACACAAATATATGGCACTTAGAAAAAGGCCTTACACACAGAATGAACAGAATAAATGTTAGTTTTCATAATTATTAAGGGAATACAAACAAACGACTAGGTTGAAGGAACTTCCATTGAGAAAGAGTTCCAAAATTCATGTGTAAAGTCATTTACATCAACTGTTAAAGTTGTATGTTTAGATTCAAGTGATTACTGAGGTGTGTTATGATCTTGAACAGAGTTCTGGGGACTATACAGGCAAACTCTGCATGCCCTTCTCCTGCACATCCATTCCATCTCCCTTAGGAGCCCAGACATCATGTTATCAATTAAACCCCTCCCACACTGGTGGTGTACTGTTTAAGAGCTATGGCTGCTAACCAAAAGGTCATCAGTTCAAATCCACCAGGCGCTCCTTGGAAAGTCTATGGCACAGTTCTGCTCTGCCCTGTAGGGCTGCTATGAGTTGGAATAGACTCAGTGGCAATGGGTTTTTAACGGGTATGAGGTAACTGTTCAGTTCTTAAAGACATACCCAAAGCAACCACTAACACAAAAGTATAGTAAAAGGTTCTTATTTCAGAGTAGCAAATCCTTTTTCTAACACAGTGGTGAATTAGGGTGGACTGTGGATCAAGAAGAGCCCTGGTGGCATAGTGGTTAAGAGCTCAGCTGGTAACCAAAAGGTCAGCAGTTCGAATCCACCAACTAGTCCTTGGAAACTCTATGGGGTAGTTCTACTCTATGCTATAGGGTCTCTGTGAGTTCAAATCAACTAGGGTCTCTACGGGTTGGAATCAACTTGATGGTGACAAGTTTGGTTTGGTGGGTGTCATGGATTGAATTATGACCCTAAAAAACGTGTGTTTCAACTTGGTTAGGCCATGATTCCCACTATTGTGTAGTTGTCCTCCATTTTGTGATTGTAATTTTACTTTAAGAGGATTAGGGTGGGATTGTAACACCACCCTCACTCAGGTCACCTTTCCCTGGTGTGTGGCCTGCACCACCTTTTATCTCTCCAGAGATAAAACGAAACGGAAGCAAGCAGAGAGGTGGGGGCCTCATACCATCAAGAAAGCAGCACCAGGAGCAGAGCATGTCTCCTGGACCCAGGGTCCCTGCACCTGAGAAGCTCCTTGACCATGGGAAGGCTAAGGACAAGGACCTTCTTCCAGAGCCGAAAGAGAGAGAAAGCTTTCCCTTAGAGCTGATGCCTTGAATTTGGACTATTAGCCTACTTTAATGTGAGGTATTACATTTCTCTTGGTTAAAGCCATCCACTCATGGTATTTCTGTTATGGCAGCACTAGATGATGAAGACAGTGGGTCAAGGTGGAAGAGGTGGATGAAGGACAAAAAAAGAAAAATGGACAACAGGAGAAATATAAGAATTCAGAGAACTGTGAAAATTTAATTCCTAAATATACTTTCTTTCTCCTCCCTATAACTAGAAGGACTTTTCTCATATACAGCATATATAAGTAAATCCTTGCAATATTTAAAACACTTGGATTTTTGTAAAACTCATTCTCTGAAAACTCATGGTGGCCCCATTAATTTGTGGCTTAAAAACAACTCAGAACTAAAAAGAAGCATAAATAAATAAATAAAGGCACCGCTGTCATTTGCGGGTGATGTTCTTTTCCTGCTATCCACAACCCACACACTCGGGTTAATTTTCCAGGGTCAGCGTTCATAGACCATCCTCTTTCTCTCACCACCACCCCACCATCCTTAATTATTTAGAAAAGGCAGGGCCAGTCAGTGCTCCAAACATCAAGTTTTCTCTCCAAAATGCCAACTCACACTTGGGGAGCAGGCTACATTCTCAGCTATCAGCACTTCCACTAGCCCCTGCAAATAAGGAATGTGTCTCCCCTGAACTGTTCATTGTAACTAAAAAAAAAAAAAAGTAAAAAACTGTTTCTTAAAAAAAAAAAAAAAAAACAGGCATTTCCCGATTACCCACCCATCCCACTCTCCCACACCCAGTGCTCCCTCACCACACACACACTCAAATATTTCATACCAAGGGTGTGTCCCAAGCACGGGGTCTGGCTCCGCTCTTCTTTTACACCCCTTGGAGGCCTCTGGAGAAACCATACCTTTGGTTGGCAATTCCCTGAACCCTGCCTATTCAAGCTGTCACTTATTCAAAAAGGCAGGTGAGTCTTCAAGTGAGGTTTTTAAAACGAGTTTAAGAGGAGCCAGGTGATATGCCTACTCACCCTCAAGTTTCTCAAAGGTAATAATTTTTTAAGATGTTTACAATGTCTCAACTACGGGTTAATTAAATCCCTTAGGATGGTGGGCATAAGAAAATCCTCCATCTCAATGCCCCCCATTTCAAAAAAAAAGAGGGGGAATCTCCAAAATTACAAATTTGAATTTCTACATATTTGATTGAACTAAGGAGTAAGTTCCTCACATGTGTTATTCTTGGTCTGAGTCCTGGTGGTGCAGTGGGTAAGAGCTAAGCTGCTAACCAAAAGGTCTGCTGTTTGAATTCACCAGCTGCTCCTTAGAAACCCTATGGGGTAGTTCTACTCAGTCCTATAGGGTTGCTAAGAGTCAGAATCCACTAGATGGCAATCGGTTTGTTTGTTTTTCAATCTTTGGCTGAAAGGTGGACTTTGTTATCAGTTTATTAAATCAACTGGTAATTTGCTGGATATTCCTCATACAGGAACTTATGATGTCTTCAAATCCAGCCAATCAGGTTTAGGAAGAGAGAAACTTCTCTACCTTAGCCTCCCTGCCACTCCCACACCTTTTTCATTGATTTCCATGCCCTGCTTAAGTAACATCACTCATCACTTCTCACTGTCTAGGTTGTTTGAGCCAATTCATGGCAGTCGATTCCACCCGAGCCCTAGGATACCCTCATTTACATACTCTGCCCTGTTGTTCCTTTACCCATGGCTGACTACATCTCCCCTTGAATGTCTACTAGGCATCTCAAACTTAATGTGGTTCAAATAAAATTCTTGGTCCAAGCGTCTTATTTACCTTCCAGTCTTCCTTATCTCAGCAAGTGTTCTCACTATCCTCTGGGTTGTTCAGGACAAAAACCTAGGAATCATCCTTGATTCCTCTCCTTTATTCAAATCTTACATCCAATCCATTGATACATATTCTGGACTCTTGGCTCTACTTTAAAATAAATCCTGACTCTATCCACTTCTCACTACCTCCACCTTACAGCCACCATCATCTCTTGGTTAAAACTGGACTCCATGCCACCAATCTTCTCTCTTACAATCTACATAACAGCATCATCTCAGTGGCTTCTCATGGCGATTAGGAAAAATTCCCAAATCCTTCCCATGGTCTTTCATGATGCGGGGCTTGCCCACCATACTAACCTCATTTCCTAACAGTCTTCCCTCAGTTCACTCCACACTAGCCATGACTTATTTCCTGAGCTTCCTCAAACATGCCAAAACACTTGGTTATTTAAGGGCCTCAGAAACAACTCTTTCCTTTATTGGCAATATCCTCCCTCCAGAACTTCATACAGCTATTCTCTCCTTTGATATAGTTCAGTTATCTCCTCAACTATCCTGATCCCATAAGCCTCTACTGACTATTAATCTAAAACAGCTCACCCCACTCATTCCCTCACATGCAACTCTGTCTTATTTTCAAAATATTTAGCTCTCCTTGACATTTTTTTAATTATTACCTGTAAATGTGTTTTTTGTGGTTGAGAATATATGCAGCAAAACATACCCCAACTCAACAGTTTCTACCTGTACAATTTAATGACATCGGTTACATTCAAGTTGTGCAACTATTCTTACCCTCCTTTTCTGAGTTGTTCCTCTGTCATTAACATAAACCCACTGCTCCTTAAGGTTCCTATCTAATCTTTTCAGTAGCTGTTGTCAATCTGATGCCACACAGAGAGTTCTTAAAAGAGCATATGCTTAAGGTAGACCATTTTTATTAGTTAAGTAAGCCAATGTTCTGGAGCCCTCGTGCAACAGTGATTAAGTGATACGGTAGCCAAGCAAAAGAAGAGCAGTTTGAATCCACCACCTGCACCTTGGAAACTCTATGGGGCAGTGCTATTCTGTCCTACAGGGTCTCTGAGTCAGAATCAACTCAACAGCAACAGTTTGGTTTTTTCTTTTTTATACTTCGGTTTTAAGATGATTCAAGGGAATGCTTTTGGTGTAATGTTTAAAGATTATCTCACGGCAATAGTTTCAGGAATTCATTCACCTTCAATGGCTCCAAAAAGTCTAGGGTTCATGAGAATTTTAAATTCTGTTCTGCATTTTCCCCCTTTTAATCAGGGCTTTTCTATGGACTCTTTGATCAAAATGTTCAGCGACAGTAGCTGGGAACCTTCTGGTTCTTCTGGTCTCATGGCATGCTAGATGTTCTTTTAAAAAACATGAGTGGATGCTGAAGGTTATCAAATACTTATTTTATTACACCTATTAATATAATCACATTTATTTTTCCTGTACATATAGCAAATTATACTGATTCATTTTTGAATGTTAAACTAACCTTGAATTCTTGGGATAGACCCAACTTGGTCATAATATATTCTTCTTTAGAGTATTGCTGGATTTGTTTTGCCTATTTCTTTTTATATTTTGCATCTATATTCATCAGTCACATTGGCCTGTAATTTTCCCATCTTCTGCTACTCTTGTCAGGTTTTGGTATCAATATTCATTCTACAAGCTTTATAAAATGAGTTTCGGTATATATTTCATTTTATATTGAAGAATTTGTGAAATATTTCTTGAATATTTGGCAGAATTTGCAGGAAAAGCCATCTGACATGAAGTTTTCTTTTTGAGAATAGTTTGAGCTCTAATTCAATTCTATGAACAGTTGTGGAATTACTTTTGCTTCCTGTTTCTTCTTGAATCGTTGTTATTAACTTACACGGTATGATACATTTGCCTACTTTATCTAAATTTGCAAATTTATTGGCTAATACGGTTCATAACATTCTCATATTACCTTTAAGTTCTGCAAGATCTGTAGTCATTTTCTTTCTAATTCTGATACTCGTTAGTTATACCTTCATTCTTTTTCACTTGATCAATCTTGCCTAAAGTTTGTCAATTTTACTAGCATTTTCTAAGAATCAACTTTAGTCTTTGTTGATCGTCTGCTGCATGTATTCAATCATTAATAGAAACAAAAATTCCTATGAATGTTTGTTTCTGGTTTTTTCCCAACATTTTGAATGGATGTTTAACTCACTTATTTTTCAAGATTTGTTCTTTCCAATTATATTTTTAAGGCTATAAGTTACCTATATTATATTGTCTGTACTGCACAAATTTTTATATGCACTATGTTCATAATTGTTCACTTCAAAATATATTCTAATTTTCATTATGATGTCTTTTTTGACTCATACTATTTTAAAATAACCAAGCACATGGAGATTTTGTATTTTCTTTTTCTAAGATGGTTTTTTTTTTTTTTAATTATGGTGTACTTACATAGTATCCTCTATATTATTGCAGACTCTTGAAATTTGTTGAGACTTGCTTTATAACACAGTATATAGTCAATTTTTATAAACACTATGTATGTGCATGAGATGAATGTATATTCTTTAGTGGTTAGATAATACACACACATACACATATATCAATTTGGTATTTTTATACATGTTAAATCTTCTGTATCCTTGACAATTTATGGACTTCTATGTTTCTGAGGGGTGTGTTAAAAATCTATTATGATGCATGATGTCAAAAGGAGCCCCAGTAGTGCAGTGGTTAAGCACTCAGCTGTTAAACCTTTTGATTTGATCCACCACCTACTCCACAGGAGAAAGATATGACCGTTTCCTTCCATAAAGATTACAGCCTTAGACACCCTTTGGAGAAGTTCTACTCCATCCTATAGCCACTATGAGTCAGAATTGACTCAACAGCACACAAGAAAAAATGTATGATGTGACGGAAACTCAGGAGTATGAAGCTCAAAGAATTGGTCCTATCTTCAGGGTCAAAGGATGAAGGACAGAGAAAACAGCAGAGACATCCAAAAGCTTGGAAAAAAAGAGGCTGAGAGGACGATGTTTAGAGGTTTAAGGGCTTTGAAGGGCTACCACATATACTGAGAAGTCTGGAGTGCAATGTTCTTGCCTAAGGATGAAGACATACACATAAAGATCCTGACAAAACTTTAGGCTTGCACCTCTGGCTGATCTTTGGGCTCCATGGGGGCAGGAAGTGAAGGCTAAGGCAGAGTTTTAGGCTCTCTTGCTTAGCTTTGAAAGAACGCCCCAGTTCAGAGCCAATCTGCAAAGACTGGGATAATGTTACTTTTCCTTTTTGGCTACAAGCATTTAAAGAAATCACTGTCAGGTCATGAACTGACTGCTGACATAACAGAACAGAACTTCAGTGTCCACACATGAGAAGACATACAATCTTTGCAGAACTAGTTTGGAAACATCACTAAGCAAATGGATGACTGGCCGTCAAGAACAAACAAACAAAAAAAAAGCAAACCCTAATGACAGGAGGGAATCTGATTTCCAGAGTTACATTATAATATTTAAGATATACAGTTTTCAACACACTATTTCAAGTCATAAAAAGAAAAAGAAAAGGACGGTTCATTTGCTAAGAAGAAAGAAAGAAGAGAAATGAACAGAAAGCATCCCTAAGGAAACACAGATATTGGGATTACTAGACAAAAATTTTAAACCAATTGTCTTAAATTTCCTCAAAGAGCTAAAGAAACCATAGACAAAAAAAAAGGAAACCAAGAGAAGAATGTTATGAACAAGTAGAAAATATTAATAAAGAAATATTATACAAAAGAACCAAATAGAAATTATAGAGCTGAAAAGTTGAATACCTGAAATAAAAATTTCATTAGAGGAGCTCAACAGCAGATTTGAGCAAGAAAGCAGGAAAATGTAAACTTGAAAAAGCACAACTGAAATTGTTCTAACTCAGGAGCATAAAGGAAAAAGAATGAAGAAAATGAACAGAGCCTAAGGGACCTGCGGGACAACATCAAGCATACCAATATACTCATTAAGGAGTCCCAGAAAGGAAAGAAAGATGAAAGGACGGAAAGAATATTTGAAAACGTAATGACTGGAAGTTTCCCAAATGTCATCTAGATATCCAAGAAGCTCAATGAACTCAAAGGACAATAAATACAAAGATATCCATAGAGAGACATAATCAAAATGTCAAAAGACGAAGACAGAAACTTGAAAGCAGCAAGAGATAAGTGACCCCTAATGTACAAGAGAGTCTCAACAAGTTTAACTGTTGATTTTTCATCAGAAACCATTGAGACAAGAAAATAGTGGGATGATGTATTTAAGGTACTGGAAAAAAAATACAGAAACAAAACTATGAACCAAGATGTCAATATCTACCAAAACTATCTTTCAAAAAAGAAGGCGAAATTAAGACATGCCCAGATACACAAAACCTGAGGGAGTGTGTTAGTAGCAGAACTGCCTTATGAGAAATGCTACAGGGAATCATTCTGGCTGGCACGGAAGGACACTAGACAGTAACTGGAAGCCATAAAAACAAAGACTCCGTAAAGGTAACTACTTAGATAAAACAAAGTCAGTAATATTTTTATATCAGGCCTCTCTTTTTTTCATATATGATTTAAAGCACGAATGCATAAAAATACTTACACATCTCTCTTAATGGACACACAATGTATAAAGATGCAATTTTTGTAACAGCAAAGTAAGTAGGGGAGGTAACTGAGCTAAATAAAAGCAGAATGTTGTATACTGTTGAAGCTAAATTTGTATTAATTAAAAGAAGATTGTTATAAATATAAGATGTTAATTGTAATCCTCATGGTCACCACTAAGAAGTTAAAAAATATAAGGAAAGGAAATAAGATGAGAATCAAAATTGTAGACTTGAAAAAAATCAGTCAAACACAAAAGTGGACAGTAGTGAAGAAAATGAGAAACAAAATACGTATATGACCTACTACAAAGTAGAAGATATAAGTCCTTCCTTATCATTAATCGCTTTAAATATAAATAGATTATATTCACAATTGGGATCATTAAAGTTGTCTGTCAACTTTGTTGGACCATGATTCTGAGTGCTTTGGCAGTTATGATGTAGTTTAGCAGTCGTGTAACGATGCAATCACTTCCATGATGAGATGTGACATAATGTGATTACCTCCATGATGGGATCTGCTGTGAGTAGCCAATCAAATGTAAGGGAGTTTCCTCGGGGGTGGGGACTGCATCCAATATAGGTGGACTTTCTGGCAAGGCTCTTGAGCTTTTGCTCACTCTGAATCCTGCAGCTGGCTCCTCTTCATCTGATCTCAAGTTTTTGGGACTTGAACTCTCAGCTTACCTTCCAATTTTGGGATTCATCAGCCTCCGCAGTCTGTGAGCCGCGGCCTGCCAGCTTACCTGCCGATCTTGAGATTTGTCAGCCTTTGCAGCCTGTGAGCCACAGATCTGTTGTATGACCTGCAGATCTTGAGTTCTGCAGTCCCTGCATCTATGTGAGTCAGGAGAAGCCACCACCCTGACCCATGGACTTGAGACTTACCAGCCTCTACAGCCTCGTGAGCCATTTCCTTGATATAAATCTATTTATATATAAATACATATATATATACACCTCACTGGTTTTGCTTCTCTAGAGAACCCAGCCTAAGATACCAATTAAAAGGCAAACATTGAAAGAATGAATAAAAAAATCATTCAATTGCTATCAAGCTGATCTGACTCAGGGTGACCCCTCGCCCCATGTGTGTCAGAGTAGTACAATAGTACAGTAGTTCAATGGCTAATTTTTCAAAAGTAGATCACCAAGCCTTTCTTCCAAAGTGCCTCTGGGTGGACTCAAACCTCCAACATTTTGGTAGCAGCTGAATGCATTAACCATTTGTACCTCCCAAGGACTACAACATGTATCTATGTTTATTTCTGTATTACTTGTCTTTATACTACATATATACATACACACACACATAGACATCCATGAGTGGTTCATACAGATGCTCTGGACTTCAACTAGCAGGGCTCTATTAATTATTGATAGAAAAGTACTGATATCAATTATAAATGTGTATTTGTCCATTTCCCCTTTCAGATTTATTAGTTTTTGTATTTTGGAGCCCTGTTGTTAAATACATACACATTTAGGATTGTTGTATCTTTTTGGAGAATTGAACCTTTATTATGTTATGTCCCTGCTTATTCCCAATAATACTCCTTTTTCTGAAGTATAATTTGTCTGATATTAATATAGCTACTGCAGTAGAACTGGATAATTTTCAACCACTTCAAGAGGTAGCATAAGATCAAGAACTGATGGTATAAAAGGAAGAAATCGAAGCTGCATTGAAGGCATTGGTGAAAAACTACCCTCTCTCCACCATCTTCACTAACTCTGACACCAACTGTCCCTCACACAGCACTCCCTACTTCTCTGCTGGGTTCAATAATTCATTGCAATGGCCACACAGAGCTCACAGTCCATATTCATGATTATGGGGTTTATTAGGGAAGTAACAGTTATAACTCAGGCTCAAAGACACTCACAATACAGTTCTTCTATCAGGACAACCTCTTCCCTCCTGTGCTCATAGGCGTGCCTCTGCCTGGCCTTGGGGCTCTCTCCAAAGGCACTCAGCTTTCCTTCTCCATAGTCCATCATCTCCTATAGCCAGGTCCCTGTTGCTTGGTCTCTCCTGCCATGGCATCTTACCATCTTCAGGGTTACAGCTTCCTCTCTCTATCTCAGTCTCCTGCTTCTAGGAGCTTCTCAATACAGTGATCTCAGGTCCATAACATATGCTCAGCTCCTGGCTGTTCTTCCTTGATGGGAATTGAATCCTCCTCTTTGCTCTGGAACTGGTTCTCTTTGAAGGGAAAACTAAGCAATCCCCTAGGTGAGCCACAATTACCCTATCATACAGTCCTGCCCAAGCACCAGGGTGGATGTTATAAGACCATGGCTAGAAAGGCCACACAAAGTAAACAATCACATCACAGTACCTTGGACTCATTTTTCGAGTGAAGTATCAAAAATCCCATACGAACAGATTGGTAATGAACATAATCAATAGCAAGAACATTTTCATACTTATGTTTTCTGTATTTGGAAGAAATCTATAGCACTATTCTTATTTTGCCAATTCAAAGGGATCACAGAGATTAGTGGTAGATATTGCAGTACCAGAAAACTCTCTGGTGAAACAGTCTGTGAGCAGTCTTACAAACGTGGATATTCCACCAGAGTCAAAAGAATGACATTACATTAATCATCAAAGAGAACATTTCAAGATCTCGCCTGAAGTACAATGTTGTCACTGATAGGCTAATATCCACACACTTACAAGGAAGACCAGTTTATATGACTACTCAAATTTATGCACCAACCACTAATGCCAAAGACAAAGAAATTGAAGATTTTAAACAACTTCTGCAGCCTGAAATTGATCAAACATGCAATCAAGATGCATTGATAATTACTGGTCATTAGAATGTTAAAGTTGGAAACAAAGAAGGAAAAGTAGTTGGAAAATACAGCACTGGTGATAGAAATGATGCCAGAAATCTCATGAAAGAATTTTGCAAGACCAGTGACTCATCCACTGCAAATATCTTTCTTCACCAACATGAACGGCAGCTATACACGTGGACTTTACCAGATGGAATACACAGGAATCAAACTGACTACATCTGTGGGAAGAGAAGATGGGAAAACTCATATCATCAGTCAGAACAAGGCCAGGGATCAATTGTGAAACAGACTGTTAATTGCTCATATGGGAGTTCAAGTTGAAACGGAAGAAAATTAGAATAAGTCAAAAGGGGCAAAGTACGACCTTGAGTATATCTCACCTGTATTTAGAGACCACCTCAAGAATACATTTTATGTGTTAAACTTAACAACTGAAGACCAGGTGAGTTGTGGAATGACATCAAGGACATCACACATGAAGAAAGCAAGAGGTCCTTTAAAAGACAGGAAAGAAAGAAAAGACCAAAACGGATGTCAGAAGAGACTCTGAACCTTGCTCTTGAATGTCGGGTAGCTAAAGTGAAAGGAAGAAATGATGAAGTAATAGAGCTGAACAGAAGATTTCAAAGGGGGGCTTGAGAAGAAAAAGTATTATAATGACATGTGGAAAGATCTGGAGATAGATAACCAAAAGGGAAGAACACACTCAGCATTTCTCAAGCTGAAAGAACTGAAGAAAAAATTCAACCCTTGAGTTGCAATACTGAAGGATTCTACGGGTATAATATTAAATGACGCAGGAAGCATCAAAAGAAGATGAAAGTAGTACCCACAGTTACTATGCCAAAAAGGATTGGTCGACCTTCAACCATTTCAGGAAGTAGCATATGATCAGAAACCGATGGTACTGAAGGAAGAAATCCATGCTGCACTGAAGGAATTTGTGAGAAAAAAAAGCCTCCAAGAATTGATGGAATACCAACTGAGATGTTTCACCAAATGGATGCAGCACTGGAATCGCTCACTTGTCTAATCCCAAGAAATTTGGAATACAGCTACCTGGCCTATGAACTGGAAAGGATGCATATTTACACCTATTCCTCGGAGGGGACCCAGGCAGCACACGCAGACTCCACACAGATGCGGCTGACAGGGAAACGAAAAACCATGGGCAAGCAGCGACTGGTTTTGGAGCCTGGAGTGCAGCATCCCAGAAAGGAAACCTTGGTGCTGGGCTTTGGACTAAGTGTGGGGGAGCCGATTGTGGCTTCCTGAGACGGTGTGAGCATGGATGCAGACCTAGCCCTCTGGGACAGTCTCAGCAGGGATCCAGCCAGCACACACGAGCGACACAATGCTCTGGAATCTCAGAAAAAACAGTCCTCACCAAACAACATAAGTAACTTTGTATATCTTGCCAGGCTACTCTCTTCTATATATCTGATTCCACCCCTCATTGCCCCAGCCAGCTTCATTAACATTGGAATTCTCTGTGCCAGAGAGAAGTGCACTGCTCAATTTTTTCTTCTTCTTTTCTAATCCATTCTCCTGGCCTGAGAAAAGCAGCATTTAACAATCAAAGAAAAAATCCTTCCCTGACTTCCCTAAACTGGAATAACAATACAGAATCAGCTCCATCCAGGCATTAACAGACCCATAGTCTTTGGCTTTCACCCTACAGGTAACTAGGTGGCTATTATAATGCAAAGGCAATTCTGATAGAGATCTGACCATAATTGTTTTAGCTCGGCAGTGGAAAGGCAAGTTTTGGAGGTCAGATACCTCTCTAGCTATTAAAAAGAGCCGTTGCTGATCCACAGCAGTGAACTGACGGCTGAGACTCCACCCACACCACCTAGCCTAGAGGGGTCTGAGAATAGTGACGTCTACCCAAGCATTAGGTGCCTAAGATACAGCTGCAGAGCCTACCCACCAGAGTGCTGTACAGAATAGAGCCACACCTACCTCACTGACACTTGAAGGAAGGCTGTCAGCATCCTGCCCTCCTCGAAATGTGACCCCCTGCCACTAATAGAAACTGGTGCATACAACCATCACCACTACTCCTCTAAGATAATAGGTGAGAGGCTACACCACACACTAGGTGACCAACTGTCAGGACACCTGAGCTGATTCTATTCAAGAATAGTGAATAGACTCATACACTTAAATACCTGGTAACAGCTCAGGCAAGCTGGTAACAGGACGTAAGTGATTCAAAAGCTACAGCAATCACGATACCACAATCTAGTAGCCCATTTGAATGTATTGTAACAAAACAAAACAAGAAGACTCAGTGAGCAAATATAAAAGAAAATATTACAGTATCTTATAGATGGCTCAGAGACAGCAGTCGCCATCAAATCACATGAAGAAGCAGGCCATGATTTTTTCTACAAACACTCAAATCAAAGAATCAAAATCATTGCCATATGTAGATACATTCCTAGAATTGCCAAATGTAGAATATAAAAAAATTGTATACAGAATGCTTCAAGACATCAGGAATGACCTCACAAATGAAATAAGGCAATCTATAGAAAAAGCCAAGGAATACACAGATAAAGCAGTTGAAGAAATCCAAAAGATTATTCAACAACATAGTGAAAACATTAATAAGCTGTAAGAATTCATAGAGAGACAGCATTCAGAAATCCAAAAGATTAACAATAAACTCAGAGAATCAGACAACTCAAGAGGAAGTCAGAGGAGCAGAATCGAGGAACTGGAATACAGAGTGGGGGAGCTGGAGGATAAGGCAATTGACACAAATATAGTTGAAGAAAAATCAAATAGAATTTAAAACTATGAAGAAACCCTAAGAATCAAGGGAGACTCTATCAAGAATAATTTGCATGTGATTGGAGTTCCAGAACGGGGAGGGATAACAGAAAATACAGAGAGAATAATAGAAGATCTGATGGCAGAAAAATTCCCTGGCATCGTGAAAGATGAAAAGATATCTACCCAAGATGCTCATCGAACCTCATACAAGATACATCCCAAAAGAAAATCACCAAGACATATCATCAAACCTGCCAAAACCAAAGATAAAGAGAAAATTTTAAAAGCACCCAAGCATAAACGAAAAGTTACCTACAAAGGAGAATCATTAAGTTTGCACTATTCGGCAGAAACCATGCAGGCAAGAAGGCAATGGGATAACATATACAGAGCACTCAAAGAGGAAAAACTGTCAGCCAAGAATCATATATCCAGCAAAACTCTAAAACATGAAGGTGAAATTAAGATATTTACAGATAAACACAAGCTTAGAGAATTTGCAAAAACCAAACCAAAACTGCAAGAATTACTAAAGGAAATTCTTTGGTCAGAAAATCAATATCAGATACCGACACAACACAAGGTCACAGAACAAAACATCCTGATATCAACTCAGATAGGGAAATCACAAAAACAAAATAAGATTAATTAAAAAAATTGCTCAAAACAGGGAATCATTGATGTCATTATGTAAAAGATTACAATAGTGAAAAAAGAGGGACTAAATAAGGAGACACAGATCTTACATATAGAGAGGAAAACAAGGCGATACAGGGCGAAACAACTTAGGTTTTTACTTAGTCAAACCGGGGTAAATATTAAGGTAACCACAATGAGGTCTAACAATTCCATACTTCAAAATAAAAACCAAGATAAACATAACGACTCAACAAAATAAATTCAACTACTATAAAAAGGAGGAACACACATTCTCCAAAGAAAAACTCAGCACAAAAAAGTAAATGGAAAAATAAAATTGTCAAAAACAGGCATCAAAATGACAGCACTAAACTCATACTTATCTATAATTACACTTAATGTAAATGGACTAAATTCACCAATAAAGAGACAGGAAGTTGCAGACTGGATAAAAAAAACACGATCAGCCTGTATGCTGCCTAAAAGAGACACGCTTTAGACTTAGAGACACAAATAAACTAAAACTGAAAGGATGGATAAAAATATATCAAGCAAACAACAATCAAGAAAGAGCAGGAGAGGCAATATTAATTTCCAACAAAATAGGATTTAAAGTTAAATCCACCACAAAGGATAAAGAAGAACACTACATATGATTAAAGGGACAATTTACCAGGAACATATAACCGTATTAAATATTTATGCACCCAATGATAGGGCTGCAACATTCATAAAACAAATGTTAACAGAATTAAAAAGGGAGACAGACACCTCCACAATTATATAGGAGACTTCGACACAACACTCTCGGTGAAGGATAGGAAATGCAGTAAGAAGCTCAATAGAGACACGGAAGATCTAATTGCTACAATTAAACAACTTCACTTCATAGACTTATACAGAACACTCCACCCAACAGCTGCAAACTATAATTTCTTTTCTAGTGCACATGAAACATTCTCTAGAATAGATCACATATTAGGTCATAAAACAAGTCTTTGCAGAACCCAAAACATTGAAATATTACAAAACATCTTCTCTGAACAAAAGACCATAAAAGTAAAAATCAATAACAGAAAAACCAGGGAAAAGAAATCAAATGCTTGGAAACTGCACAATACCCTGCTCAAAAAAAGACTGGGTTATGGAAGACCTTAAGGAGGGAATAAAGAAATTCACAGAATTCAACGAGACTGAAAACACTTCCTATGAAAACCTTTGGGACATGGTGAAAGCAGTGCTCAGAGGTCAATTTATATCAATAAAGGCACACATATTAAAGAAGAGCCAAAATGAAAGAACTGTCCCTACAACGTGAACAAACAGAAAGAGAGCAACAAAAGAAACTGTCAGGCACCAGAAGAAAGCAAAAAATAAAAACTACAGCAAAATTAAATGAATTAGAGAATAGAAAAACAATTGAAAGAGTTAACAAGGACAAAAACTGCTTCTTTGAAAAAATTAACAAAATTGATAAACCATTGGCAAGACTGATTAAAGATATACAGGAAAAGAAACCAATAATCCAAATAAGAAATGGGATGGTCCATATCACAACAGATCCAACTGAAATTAAAACAATCATATCAGATTACTACAAAAAATTGTACTCTAACAAATTTGAAAACCTAGAGAAAATGGATGAATTCCTAGAAACACACTACCTACCTAAACTAACACAAACTGAAGTAGAACAACTAAATAGACCCATAACAAAAAAAGAGATTGAAAAGGTAATCAAAACACTCCCAACAAAAAAAAGCCCTGGCCCTGACGGCTTCACTGCAAAGTTCTACCAAACTTTCAGGGAAGACTTACCACTACTACTGAAGGTATTTCAAAGCATAGAAAAGGACAGAGTACTACCTAACTCCTTCTATGAAGCCAGCATAACCCTGATACCAAAACCAGCTAAAGACAGCACACACAAAAAAAGAAAATTACAGACCTATATCCCTCATGAACATAGATGCAAAAATCCTCAAGAAAATTCTAGCCAATAGAATTCAACAACATATCAAAAAAATAATCCACCATAACCAAGTAGGATTTATACCAGGTATGCAAGATTGGTTTAATATTAGAAAAACAATTAATGTAATCCACCACATAAAAAAAAAGACAAGAACGACATAATTTTATCAATTGATGCAGAAAAGGCATTTGACAAAGTCCAACACCCACTCATGATAAAAACTCTCAGCAAAATAGGAATAGAAGGAAAATTCCTCAACATAATAAAGGGTATTGATACAAAGCCAATACCCAGCATCATCCTAAATGGAGAGAGCCTGAAAGCATTTCCCTTGAGAACGGGAAACAGACCAGGATCCCCTTTATCACCGCTCTTATTCAACATTGTGCTAGAGGTCCTAGCCAGAGCAACTGGGCTAGACAAAGAAATAAAGGGCATCCAGATTGGTAAGGAAGAAATTCAATTGTCTCTATTTTCCAACGACATTATCTTATACACAGAAAAGCCTGAGGAATCCTCAAGAAAACTATTAAAACTAATAGAAGGGTTCAGCAAAGTTTCAGATTACAATATAAACATACAAATCAGTTGGATCCTCTATATCAACAAAAAGAACATTGAAGAAGAAATCACCAAATGAATATCATTCACAGCAGCCCCCAAGAAGATAAAATACTTAGGAATAAACCTTACCAAAAATGTAAAAGAGCTATACCAAGAAAACTACAAGGCATTACTGCAAAAAACCAAAAGGGACCTACGTAATTGGAAAAACATACCTTGCTCATGGATAGGAAGACAACATTATAAAATTGTCCATTCTACTAAAAGCCATCTATAGATACAATGCACTTCCGATCCAAATTCCAATGACATTTTTTTAAAACGATGGAGAAACAAATCACCAACTTCATATGGAAGGGAAAGAAGTCATGGATAAGTAAAGCATTACTAAAAAAGAACAAAGTAGGAGGACTCACTCTGCCTGATATTAGAACCAATTATACTGCCACAGTAGTCAAAACAGCCTGGTACTGGTACAACAACAGACACATAGACCAATGGAACAGAACTGAGAATCCAGATATAAATCCATCCACATATGAGCAGCTGATATTTGCCAAAGGCCCAGTGTCAGTTAATTGGGGAGAAGACAGTCTTTTTAACAAAAGGTGCTGGCGTAACTGTATATCCATCTGCAAAAAATGAAACAGGACCCATACCACACACCATGCACAAAAACTAACTCCACATGGATCAAAGACCTAAACATAAAATCTAAAAAGATAAAGATCATGGAAGAAAAAGTAGGGACAACATTAGGAGACCTAATACAGGGCATAAACAGAATACAAAACATTACTAAAAATGACGAAGACAAACCAGATAACTGGGAGCTCCTAAAAATCAAACACCTATGCTCATCTAAAGACTTCACCAAAAGAGTAAAAAGACCACCTACAGACTGGGAAAAAGTTTTCAGCTAAGACATCTCCACCCGGTGCCTGATCTCTAAAACCTACATGACTCTGCTAAAACTCAACCACAAAAAGACAAACACCCCAATTAAAAAATGGGCAAAGGATATGAACAGACACTTCACTAAAGAAGACATTCAGGCAGCTAACAGATACATGAGGAAATGCTCTCGATCATTAGCCATTAGAGAAATGCAAATCAAAACTACAATGAGATTCCATCTCACTCCACCAAGGCTGGCATTAATCCAAAACACACAAAATAATAAATGTTGGAGAGGCTGTGGAGAGACTGGAACACTTATACTCTGCTGGTGGGAATGTAAAAGGGTATACAACCACGTTGGAAATCAATTTGGTGCTTCCTTAAAAAGCTAGAAATAGAACTACCATACAACCCAGCAATCCCACTCCTCGGAATATATCCTAGAGAAATAAGAGCCTTTACACAAATAGATATATGCACTTCCACGTTTATTGCAGCACTGTTTACAATAGCAAAAAGATGGAACCAACCAAGGTGCCCATCAATGGATGAATGGATAAATAAATTATGGTATATTCACACAATGGAATACTGCACATCAACAAAGAAGAGTGACGAATCTGTGAAACACTTCATAACATGGAGAAACCTGGAAGGCATTATGCTGAGTGAAATTAGTAGCAAAAGGTCAAATATTGTATAAGACCACTATTATAAGATCTTGAGAAATAGTTTAAACTGAGAAGAACATATTCCTTTGTTGTTATGAGGGGGGGAGGCAGGGAGGGTAGGAGAGGGGTATTTACTAAAGAGATAGACAAGAACTACTTTCGGTGAATGGAAGAACAACACTCAACACAGTGGAGGTCAGCACAACTGGACTAAACCAAAGCAAAGAAGTTTCCTGAATAAACTGAATGCTTCGAAGGTCAGCAAAGCAGGGGCAGGGGTTTGGGGACCATGGTTTTAGGGGACATCTAAGTCAACTGGCATAATAAAATCTATTAAGAAAACATTCTGCATCCCACTTTGAAGAGTGGCATCTGGGATCTTAAATGCTAGCAAGCAGCCATCTCAGATGCATCAATGATTCTCAACCCACCTGGATCAAGGGAGAATGGAGAACACCAAGAACATAAGATAATAACGAGCCCAAGAGACAGAAAGGACTACATGAACTAGAGACTACATCATCCTGAGATCAGAAGAACTAGACAGTGCCGGGCCACAACCAATCACTGCCCTGACGGGGAACATAACAGAGATCCCTCGAGGGAGCAGAACAGTGGGATGCAGACCCCAAATTCTCATAAAAAGACCAGACTTAATGGTCTGACTGAGACTGGAAGGACCCCAGTGATCATGGCCCCCACACCTTCCGTTTACCCACTACGGGAATCATCCCCAAAGCCAGTTCATCAGACATGGGTTGGACTAGACAATGGGTTGGAGAGGGATGCTGGTGAGGGGTGAGCTACTTGGTTTGGGTGGACACTTGAGACTATGTTGGCATCTCCTGCCTGGAAGGGAGATGGGTGGGTAGAGGGGCTTAGAAACTGGCAAAATGGTCACGGAAAGAAAGAGTGGAAGGAGGGAGTGGGCTGTCCCATTGGGGGGAAAGTAATTGGGAATATGTAACAAGTTGTGTATAAGTTTTTATGTGAGAGACTGGCTTGATTTGTAAACTTTCACTTAAAACACAATAAAAATTATTAAAATAAAAAAAAAAGAAGCTGACCCATGATTGCTTCAACAAGCTCTCAGAACTAAGACTCAAGGAATCTTCTCGATGAAGGTGCAATCCTGGAATTACCAGATACAGAATACAAAAGATTAATATACAGAACTCTCAAAGATATCAGGAAGGAAATGAGGCAAAATACAGAACAAGCCAAGGAACACAAAGATAAAGCAGCTGAAAAAATTAAAAAGGTTACTCAAGCACATAATTAAAAATTTAATAAGCTGCAAGAAACCATAGAGAGACTGCAATCAGAAATTCAGAAGATTAACAATAAAATTACAGAGTTAGAAAACTCGATAGAAAGTAAGAAGAGCACAACTGAAGAACTGGAAGGCAGAATTACTGAGATAAAAGATAAAACTCTTGGGACCAATATATTTGAAAAGAAACCAGATAAAAGAATTTTAAATGAAGAAATCCAAAGAATCATGTGGGACTTTATCAAGAGAAATAACTATGAGTGATTGCAGTACCAGAACAGGGAGGGCTAACAGAAAATACACAGGGAACTGTTGAAGATTTGTTGGCAGAAAACTTCCCTGATATCATGAAAGATGCTCATCAAATTCCACATAAGGTGATCTCAAAAGAAAGTGACTGAGACATATAATAATCAAACTTGCCAAAATCAAACATAAAGAGAATTTTAAGAGAGGCTAGGGATAAAGGAAGTCACCAAAAACGGAGAGTAGATAATAATAAACTTGGACTACTCAGCAGAAATCATGGAGGCAAGAAGGCAATGGGATGACTTATACAAAATATTGAAGGAAAAAAATTGCCAACCAGGAATCAAACCATAACCCTGGCCCTCCGGCCTTAGCCCTCTAACTCTAGCCCCTAAGCCCTAAGTCCCAAAGCCCCTAAGACCCTAAGCCCTTAGGTCCTAACCCCCAAGGCCCTAAACTCTAACCCTAACCCAAACTCTAACCCCTATACCCTAAACCCTAACACCTAACCCCTAACCACCCTAACCTTAACGACCCTAACCCTAACTCGAACCCTAACCCTCTAACGCTAACCTGAAACCCTAACCCTCTAACTCTAACCCTCTAACCCTAGCCCTCTAATCCTAGCCCTAAACCTAACCCCAACCCCCAAACCCAACGCCAAACCCTAAACCTCAAATCCCTAGCCCTAAACCTAAGAATGAGTCTAAGCCTAACCCTATCACTTAACCCTAAACTGTAAACCCTAACACTTAAAACCCTAACACACAAAACCCTAACACCCTTAGCCCTAACACATTCAACCCTAACACCCTAAATGCCAAAACCCTAAACACTAACACCCTTAACCCCAACCCCTAAACCCTAAACTTAAACGTTAAACCATCTAACCCTCTAACCCTAATACCCTAACACTAAACCCTAAACCCTAACCCCAGCCCCCAGCCCTAACCCTCACTCTAAGCCTTAAACCCTAAACCTTAAGTCCTAAACCCTAGGCTCTAAGCCCTAAGCCCTAAACCCTAAGTCCTGAAACCCTAAACTCTAAGCCTTAAGCCCTAAACATAACCCTCTAACCCTAAACCCTAAAACCTTACCCCAGACCCATCCCACACCCCTAAACCTGAACCCCTAAACCCTAGCCCTAACCCCTAACCCTAAACCTCTAAACCATACCCCTAATCTTCTAACCCTAAACCTCCAACCCTAACCCTCTAACCCTAACTCTCTAACCCTAACCACAACACCAACCCCAACCTCTGAACTCTGAAACCCTAACCCCCTAACCCTAAGCCTCTGAACCCTAAGCCTAAACCCTCTAACCCTAAACCCTAACCTTCACCTCCTCACACCCTCACCTTCTCACTCCCTCACTCTATAATCTTCTCACCTCTAACCCCCTCACCCTCTAACCCCTCAACCTCTAACTCCCTCAATCTCTAACCCCCAAACCTCTAACACCCACCCTCTTACCCCAAACCACATATCCCAAACAAACTCAACACCAACCCCAACCCTAAACCTAAATCCTGACCCCTAAAACCTAACCCAAACCCTACTGACTAAACCCCAAAACCCTAAACCCCCAAAACTGTAAACCCCAAACTGCAACCCCTAACACCTAACCTGTAAATCCAAACTCTAACCTCAAACCCTAAACCTAACCCTAACACCTAACCCCAACCGAAAAACCCTAACCCAAACCCTAACAACCCTAACCCTAACATCCCTAACCCCAAAACCCTAACCCCAACCCCTAACCCCAAACCCTAACAACCAGAACTCTAACAACCCTAACCCTAACATCCCAAACCTCAAACCCTAACACTTTTTGTTAGCAGCCGTAGCACTTAACCACTAGCCACCAGGGTTTCCATGAGCAGTCACAGGAATAGACATATGCACACCCGTGTTCACTGTGACATTATTCACAGTAGCAAAAAGATGGAAACAACCTAAGTGCTCATCCACGGAGGAATGGATAAACAAACTACAGTACATACACACAGTGGAACACTACACGACAATGAAGACCAATGATGAATCTCCGAAACATCTCACACCATGGATGAATCTGGAGCGCATCATGCTGACTAAGTCAATCACAAAACGACATATACACTAAGAGACCACGATCATAAAAACTCATGAAAACATTTACACACAGAAACAATCCTTGATGTTCACCAGGCAGACGGAGAGTAGGTAGAGAAAAGCTAACTAAACAATAACCAAAAAAAACAAACCACCGCCGTCGAGTCGATTCCAGCTCATAGAGACCCTATAGGACAGATTAGAACTGCCCCATAGAGTTTCCAAGGAGCGCCTGGTGGATTCGAACTGCAGACCTTTGGTTAGCACTGGCAGGTCTTAACCACTATGCCATCAGGGTTTCCAACCAAAGGACAGATATGTGGTAACTCTGGTGAAGGAAGAGACGGTACACAAGACTGGGAATCAACCTCAGCCTCACTCTAACCCTAACCATAACCCTAAACCACTTGTGCCCTAGCCTAGTAACCCCAGCCCTAACCCCAACCCCCAGCCACCTAAAACCTATACCCCTAAACCTAACTCCCAAACCTCTAACCCCCCAACCTGAACCCCTAACACCAAACCCTAACCCCTAACCCTAATCCTCTAACCCTTCTGCATCTCTGGGCCTCTCGACTCTCCGTCTATTTTCTCCCTCCAAATCCTACTAACACTCAGTGGAATTTTGAAGTTTCAGCTGTGCTTTGCTTCTTGTTGTCTCCACTGGTCCCATCAAGGCACTGCAACATTTATTTGCTCTGCTTCACTATTGAGTTCCAAAACCATGGCTTAGAATCACCTGACACTGAACCTCAGCGATTGGGCGCAAGGCCGCGAGAGGGCGTGCGCACCGCCGGTTCTGTTCTGCCCACCAGACCCTCCGAGCATGGAAACCTCCTGGACCTAAGACGGGACGAACTGGGTACCGCTCCAGTGGCGACAGCAGAAGCTTTTCTTCCCGAGGGACCCAACGCCCCAGGGCGCTCTCTCAATACTCCCATTAATGCTATGATTATCCTAACCCACTCCTTCTGCGAGACCTAGTGGGTCCTCGACCAGGCCCAGCCTTCACGACCCGCACCCCCCTGCCGTGGTCATGTACAGGAACCTGCAGGGCCGCGCCCTCCCCGCCCAAGCTCTGCCCCTCCACACCCTGATGCCCTGCAGGCCTCTACTAGGTCCCCGCCCAGGGGAGAGTTGTCGCCCCGCACGGGGGGGGGGGCCACGAGGAAACATTCGGAAACCACCCCCCAGGCACGAAGCCGACTGCCCCTATTGAGACCGTGTGAGCAGGGCTGCCCCGCCGACTGGGGCCTGCAGGGCATCACTCACGTTTGTCAGCTTCTCACCGCCCTCTGGGCTCAGGGTCCCAGAGCAGCCAATCCCCCCCGGAAGGGGGGGGCGGTCCGTCCGCAGGGGCTGGAAGATCGGGTTGGTGCCCATGGCCGGAGCGCTTAAAACCCTTACAAGCCCTCATAAACCGTCAGCTCCAGACCTTCAAATGTCAGCCCGAGAGACACCTAATCTCCAACCTAAAAAAAAAAAACCACATCTGTTGCCATCGAGTCAATTCTGACTCATAGCGACCCTATAGGACAGAGTAGAACTGCCCCACAGAGTTTCCAAGGAGCGCCTGGTGGATTCAAACTGCCAACCTTTTGGCTAGCAGCCTTAGCACTTAACCACTACGCCACCAGGGTAACCCACTGAACCCACTGCCACCAGGGTAGAGGCTCCAAATCCCACCAGTTTGAGGAACCCTCAAATCCCCTCAGCACCAGAAACCGCGTCCACAGCTACCGCTACACAGCGCCACACAAACGTTTAAGTTAACAAACAACATGGGCGCTCAGGACCCCTTCCTGCTACCCCCACCCCCGCCACCCAGAGGGGGAGCGGGACCGGCATCCACACTGTTAACACACACTGAATCGCTGCTGCTTCCACAAGGAGTAGGATCCCCGCGCTGCTCCACAGATTCCCAGGACCCCTTCCTTTCCAGGTGGGGCCGAGGCCGCGCAGACGCCCCAGCCCCGAGAGTAGACCAGCCGGGCGCGGGCGAGGGCGCGGGTTGCCTCAGCCTCCCAGGCACAGCGCCCAAAACAGTAAGGGGCAGCTGGGCCTTGGGCGGGGGATCCCTCTCTCCCCTGTCCCTGGCACCCTAAGGAGTCTGGTGGGGGTGGGACGACGAACGGGGGCGAGTGCCCCGTCCTCAGTCTGGAGTCTCACCCCCCCGGGCGAACTCTGGGCCTTGGTTTCCCCCCGGCACAGGGAGCAGGTGGGGGCGGGGGGGCAGGAGCCCATCACCCAGCTTGGCCTGCAAACCCGCCCCGGGCAGAGTAGGGACCTGGGCGCAGCCCTGGACACGGCCTTTCTCCCCAAGCCCTTCAAGCCCCCAGGCCCGAGGGCACTCCGCAGCTGGATCCCGCGGCTGGACCCCGCCCCCGCCACAAATCCATGGGGATGAAATTTCGCAGACCAGCTGCGTCTCCCGGGCCAGAGGCTCCCTCTCGCAGCCCTTAGAGTGGCTGCGTCCGCCCGGCCCCGCACCGCGTCCGCCCCAGGGGATCACTCGGGACGGGGTACGCCGGAGGGGGCGATGCCAGCTGCTAACCCAACGTCCGGACTCCCCAACCTCTGGAGCCCACGGGCTGCTGGGACTGGGAACCGCCCTCCTGGCGCCTTCCCTCCACACCTTCGAGGGGCCGGGCTTGTTCAGTCTGGGAGCGGGTCCCTCCACCCACTTGCCGGAGTTTCCTACCTTTCAGAAACCACGGCACGGAAAGCAGCACGAACACCGTCCGCTGTAAGGCGCGCCACCTGCCCGGGCCCCTCACCACCCGTCCCAGCGCGTCCGGGAGTAACTGGCTGGAGGGCGAGGAACATGGCTGCCGGCCCCCCCCAGCGGCCCGGGTAGGGGGCGGGCGTGGGGGGGTTGGGCCTCCAGAGGGGAGGGTGGGGTCTAGAAGCAAGGACAACGCCAAGGTGTGCGGGGTGAGGAGACAGGAGACGTCAGGAGAGGGCCCTCTCACATGCAGAGTTAAGTATTGGAGGTGCAACGGTTAAGTGCTTCGCTAACTGAAAGGTGGGCCGTTGGAACCCACCAGCTCAGGGGTTGAAAAGATCTGGAGATGGGCTCCCATAAAGATTCTAACCAAACAAAATCCGAACCAGTTGCTATTGAATCAATTCCGACCCTATAGGGCAGAGTAGAACTGCCCCATAGGGTTTCTAAGACTATAAGTCTTTACAGAAGCAGAATGCCATGTCTTTCTGCAAAGAACCAACTGGTGGATTCGAACAGTCCACCCTTTGGTTAGCAGCCGAGCTCTTAACCACGGTGCCACCAGGGCTGCACCATAAAGACTGCAACATAGGAAACCTTGTGAGGCAGTTCTAAGTTGTCATACAGGGTTGATATGAATCAGAATCTCTTGATGGCACACAACCATGATTGTACTAAGAAAAATTCCTCCAAGCAGCTGTCTACATGACCCCTGAAGCACATATGCATGCACGCTATCAAAGCAGTGCGGCCAAAGACAGGAAATTGGGATAGAGACATTATAGACTGCACACTGGAAAGTGATTTCTGAGGGGCATGCAGCTCAAGCGGAGGAGGTAGCATACAACTAAATGCCCTTCTCCTTCTATTGTTCGATGGTCTTCAGAAAGAATGTGTCCCAGGAATTAACTGTAGCCCAGGAGAACTTGAAGACAGCAAATACAGAGGACCGGTCAGGATGCTTCTGCAGTGGTCAGGGTGAGCAGTGATGGTGGAAGTGCAGGTGGGAACAGTGGGCAGGCTTGAGGTGTACTTTGGAGCTTGAGCTGCCAAGAATTGCTGGTCAATCAGACGTATGGGATGAGGGGAATGGAGAATCAAAGGTGACTTCTAGAATTCAGGCTACCATGAGCGCATGGTCACCAGAGCCATTCTCTACCATGTGGAAAACCATGGAGGAACAAGCTTGAGAAAATGACCAAAAGATTTTTTTCTGTACATGTTAGATTTGGATGTCTGAGGTCATCCAAGTGTGGAGAACAGTTCCCAGCTGTGGATACCACTCTGAGGTAGAGTAGTTTTCTGGGTTCTAAGAATTTGAAGATCATCAGCCTATAGCTGATTTGAAAGCCACTGGTGGTGCAGTGGTTATGCATTTGGCTGCTACCAAAAGGTCTGCAGTTTGAATCTACCAGTCGCTCCTTGGAAACCCTGTGGGGAAGCTCTACTCTGTCCTATAGGGTCCCTATGAGTCAGAATCCACTCAATAGCGACTTTTTGTTTTGTTTTGTTTTAATACTAAGCTCAGAAAAGTTGTGTGTCAGGGTTGTATTTTTTCACAATACTTATTCAAGCAGTTCGAATCTACCAGTCACTCCTTGGAAACCCTATGGGTCAATTCTACTCTGTCCTTTAGGGTCGCTATGAGATAGAATTGACCCAACAGCAATGGACTTAGAACTTGGACTTAGAGGAGCCCTTTCTTTGTCAAAGCTGAAAGTTTTACTTCATACTTTTTAAAAACTGCCATGTCTCATGTTACGTGGCTACCCTTACAGGAGCATTTTTGGTGCTAACTTGACTTGCCCTTGGTGAAGGGCTCTGTATTCATTTTCTAGGGCTGCCATAGTAAATTACCAAAAACTCAGTGTCTTTAAAAAAACATATAATCCATACAGTCCAAGAAGCTGGATCATATGAAGAAGAAGGGGCACCAGGATTGGAGGAAGACTCATTAACAGCCTAGACATGCAGATGACACAACCTTGCTTACTGAAAGTGAAGAGGACTTGAAGCACATACTGATGAGGATCAAAGACTTCAGCCTTCAGTATGGATTACACTTCAACATAAAGAAAACAAAAATCCTCACAACTGGAACAATAAAAAAATCACAATAAAGAGAGAAAATACTGAAGTCGCCAAGGATTTCATTTTACTTGGATCCACAATCAACACCCATGGAAGCAGACTTCGAGAAATCAAATGACATATTTTATTGGGCAAATCTGCTACAAAAGACCTCAAAGTGTTAAAAATCGAAGATGTCACTTGGAGGACTAAGGTGTGCCTGAACCAAGCCATGATATTTTCAGTCACCTCATGTGCAGCTAAAGCTGGACAATGAATAAGGGAGACAAAAGAACTGAAACTTGAATTATGTTGTTGGTGAAGAATAATGAATATACCATGGACTGCTAGAAGAATGAACACACCTGTCTTGGAAGAAGTACAGCCAGAATGCCCCTTAGAAAGGTGGGTGGCAAGACTTGGTCTCACGTACTCTGGACATATTATCAGGAGGAATCAGTCCCTGGAAAAAGACATCATGCTTGGTAAAGTAGAGGGTCAGTGAAAAAGACAAAGATCCTCAATGAGACAGATTGAGACGGTGGCTGCAACAGTGGGCTCAGACATAGCAATGAGAAAGGCCCAGGCCTGGGCACTGTTCCGTTCTGTTGTACACAGGGTCTCTATGAGTTGGAACTGACCCAACAGCACCTAACAACAACATCATAAACTCACTAGATCTCCTGGGGATAGAATGTCACATTCACTGTGGAGTAGATAGTTTGTCTGTTTGTTTACCATATTTACTAATACTATGATTTACATTTGATAACTTCCACAGTCTGTTGGATCGCTTTTCTTTGGAATGGACACAAACATGCATCTCTTGCAGTCTGTTGGCCAGGTAGCTAGCTTCCAAATTTCTTTGCATAGTGGAGTGGGCATGTACAGGGCTGCATCTGTTTGTTGAAACAACTCAGTGGGTATTCTGTCAGCTCCTGGAGCCTTGTTTTTCGCCAGTGCCTTCAGTGTAGCTTGGACTTCTTGCTTCACTACTACCAGTTCTTCATCATATGCCACCTCATGAAGCAACTGAGAGTCGACCATTTCTTTTGGTACTGTGACTCTGTGTATTCTTTGCATCTTTTGTGTGTGTGTGCTTTAAGTGAAACTTTACAAATCAAGTCAATCTCTCATACAAAAACTTGTATACAGCTTGCTATGTGCTCCTAGTTCCTCTCCCACTAATGAGACAGCACACTCCTCTCAGCCCTGTATTCCCCGTGTCCATTCAGCCACTTTCTGTCCCTCTCTTCCTTCTCATCTCTCCTCCAAACGGGAGCTGCCCACATAGTCTTATGTGTCCACTTAAGATCAGAAGGTCACTCTTCACCACTATCATATTCTATCCTATAATCCAGTCCAATCCCTGTCTGAAGAGTTGGCTTTGGGAATGGTTCCAGTCTTCGGCCAGCAGAAGGTCTGGGGACCGTGACCTCCAGGGTTCCTCTAGTCTCAGTCAGATCATTAAGTCTGATTTTTTTATGGGACTTTGAGGTCTGCATCTCACTGTTCTCGTGCTCCATCAGGGATGCTCTGTTTCGTTCCCTGTCGGGGCAGTCTTCGGTTGTAGACGGGCACCATCTAGTTCTTCTGGTCTCAGGCTGATGTAGTCTTGGATTTACGTGGCCATTTCTGTCTTCTGGACTCATAATTACCTTGTATCTTTGGTGTTCTTCATTCTCCTTTGCTCCAGGTAGGTTGAGACCAATTGATGCATCTTAGATGGCTGCTTGATAGTGTTTTTAAGACTGCAGATGCCACTCACCAAAGTGGGATGCAGAATGTTTTCTTAATAGATTTTATTATGCCAATTGACCTAGATGTCCCCTGAAAACATGGTCCCCCAACTGCTGCCCCTGCTACTCTGGCCTTTGGAGCATTTGGTTTATTCAGGAAACTGCTTTTCATTTAGTCCAGTTATGCTGACCTCTCCTTTGTTGTATGATGTCTTTCCCTTCACCTAAAATAGTTCTTGTCTACTATCTAATTTGCAAATATCCTTCTCCCTCCCTTTCTCCCCACCCTCATAACCATCAAAGAATATTTTCTTCTCTGTTTAAACTATTTCTTGAGTTCTTATAATAGTCTTCTCATACAATATTCGTCCTTTTGCAACTGACTAATTTCACTCAGCATAATGCCCTCCAGATTCCTCCAAGCTATGAAATATTTCACGGATTCATCATTGTTCTTGATCTGTGTGAAGTATTCCATCGTGTGAATGTACCACAATTTATTTATCCATTCATCTGTTGATGGGCACCTTGGTTACTTCCATCTTTCTGCTATTGTAAACAGTGCTGCAATGAACATGGTTGTGCATGTATCTGTTCATATAAAGGCTCTTATTTCTCTAAGATATATTCCAAGGAGTGGGATTGCCATATCCTATGGTAGTTCTATTTCTACCTTTTTAAGGAAGTGCCAGATTGATTTTCAAAGTGGCTGCACCATTTTAAATTCCCACCAGCAGTGAATAAGTGTTCCAGTCTCTCTACAACCTCTCCAACATTTATTATTTTGTGATTTGGGATTAATGGCAGCCTTGTTGGAGTGAGATGGTATCTCCTTGTAGTTTTGATTTACATTTCTCTAACGGGTAATGATTGTGAGCATTTCCTCATGTATCTGTTACCTGCCTGAATGTCTTCTTCGTTGAAGCACCTGTTCCTATCCTTTGCCCATTTTTTAAATGGATTATTTGTCTTTTTGTTATTGAGTTTTTGCAATATCATGTAGATTTTAGAGTTCAGATGCTGATCACAAATGGTATAGCTAAAAACTGTTTCCCAGTCTGTAGGCAATCAGTTTACTCTCCTGGTGAAGACTTTGGATGAGCATAAGTGTTTGGTTTTTAGGAGTTATCTAATTTCTCTTTGGGTACTTGTACATTGTTAGTAATGTTTTTGTTACAATCCCACCCTAATCCTCTTTAACATAAAATTACAATCACAAAATGGAGGACAACTACAGAACACTGGGAATCATGGCCTAACCAACTTGATACACACATTTTTCGGGGGGGACATAATACAATCCATGACATCCACCTTTTAGTATATTTTGGGGACTGGCTCTTTTAGTCAGAAATAGGTTGAATAAAAGTGCTTACTCACCAGTAGTTTACCAACAGTGTTGATGATGGATCCCCAGTTGGATACACATAATCACACTGACGTCATTTGCGGTGCCTCAGCAAGTCCCACTTGCCTTCATAACACTGATCTCTAGAACAAAACACAGCTCTGTAAGCAAGTCAGTTAAAAATAAAGGCATTGGATATTGAACATCACTAAAGACATAAGTGCATATTGGTTCTGTGCTGGTTGCCAGAATCTAATTCTCTTAATTAATTCATATTTTTTGTAGATATTTTTCTTGCTCCATATACCCAGAGCTCTGTGTACATATAATGAACATTCTACACGTAGTTTTCTCACAAATATTACCCAATATCATTCATTTTTTGGACCATTCACTCAATGTTCAAGAATAGATTGAAGTATAGGAAATATTCTTACGGTTCTTTAACTCTAAGGATGAAGAAATTGCATAGCGGGTCTTGGCTCCCTTTAGAAATTCTCTACGTGATGCAGTTCCACACAGCAACACGGACCTTCATCTCAGCGCAGGAAGAAAGACAGCTTTGTCTCAATATTTGCCACTGCTCTTCACCTTCTACTAAGGTAAAAATTCTTCAGCCTGCCAAGAGCATTGTTCAAGAATTGGCTCCAAATCTCTCCTTGAAAAGTACAGTGAAAAATCTTATAAAAATGTTAAGTTTTATTATTAGGCAAACCACTATTTCATCAAATCATCGTCTCTATATAAATTTTTCACCACTATGTTTTTTTTTTTTATGTGGCTTAAGACAACAATCAGGTGTGTAATAATGTGTATAACACTACATTTCAAATTATAAAGTGATGTTCCAATGGTTTAAAGAGTTGGAGGGACTATTGTGGCTAGAGAATACTGAATCAAAAAATATTTTGACATGAAAGTTTCAACAACAAATATGTTCCATAACTATAGGTGTACTTGTAGGTAAATGTTTAATGTAATAATTCGGATGGTTAAAAAAGACAAAAACAAATAAAAACACATTAAACAGCAGAATAAGTCAATAGATACCTATTGTCATGACAGATACAAACAGAAAACAAAGAATAAAAAATAAGTGCAGCAGAGGTTACCAGCGTTATGTAAAAGAGAGGAGCATCTTGACACCGAAATAAAGCAGCTAGATGCTTCAAAATGTGCATCCAGCAGCTTTTCCCTTTAGCAGGTGTTGCAATTTCTGATTTATTGGAATTAAACTAGTTGTCCATGTCATTCAAGTATTATTTTAATGCAATAAATCATTTTACAAGTCCCATGCTGTAGAAAAAATGCTTAAATCATTACATAAACATAGCTTTGCTCACAACTCTTCCCATTCTGAATGCATTACTTTTCCCTTTACCACTTCCTAAATAGCTTTGAAAATCTTCACAGTGCTGTAAACCCAAGTTCTAGTCCCACCACCATTTTATGTGATACTGATCACTGTGTGTCCCTGTGAAGTCTTTTTTTTTTTTAACATCCTATATATATATTTTTTTTTTTATAGCACTATGGTCACTATTGTCGACTCAACATGTTTACTGCCTTATTGCGCTCTTTACCTGTTGTTGAAGCCTTGTTATTTACTTTTAAATGTCTTTCTTATTTCTCCACCTTAAGACTTAAAACAGTGTTTCATTTTATTTGCTGTTGTTTTTTTCTTTTATTATATTCTTGTCCACTCAGAGTTCAGGCATGATTAAAAAGTAATTACATTTTTGTGGAGACAGAATGGGATTTAGAATCAAGTTTCAATTACCTGGGTTTTACTTCCTTCATTGACTAGCTGTATATCGGCAATACTTACTGACTATAAAACTTAATTTCAACATTTGTAAAACAGGTTACAATCTATCTATGCTTTTTTTAGATATATACATTTCTTTTTAATTTCAAAATATAAATTCACCAAAAATGATGTTAACATTTAGATTTTTCTTGTGTTAAAAAAGACTAAACCAAACCTGTTGTCATCAAGTTGATTCCAACTCATACCGACTCTATAGGACAGAGGAGAGCTGCCCCATAAGGGCTTCCAAGGAGTGGCTGGTGGATTTGAACTGTAGGCCTTTTGGTTAGCAGCCAGGTTGGAATCCGCTACATCACCAGGATTCCTTTCTTGTAATAAGTCAGATAAATTGATAAGCTTATATTCCAGCTATGTATTTAGTGCATGAAATATGTCAAAGAGAATTATGTAATGTTTAAAATTTTAAATGTAAATTGATCAAAAATTATAATAAATTCCAAATAAGTAAGATAAAATGATTAGCTCCAGATCTCAGTAGGGGTTTAAATGCCTTTGAGACCAGTTGGTGCTCCTGTTTTCACCCATTCTCAATGGCACAAACTCAGCATCAGTCCCTGAATAGTGATTATGATACTAACACAGTAGACAGTCAGGAGTGGTTGGGCTACTATTTTCACATGTTTTGCTGGCTAATAGATTTAAATTATCTTTACTGTCTAATATTTCTTATCTTTTACTTTTGGAGAATGAAGTCAATTGTTCATGTCGTATTATGTATGGTACAGCCCAGAGTGTTTGTAGTGTTCAAGACTTTAAATTTCTCACCACTTTCATCATTACTTTTTTGTATAGGAAACTCAGGAATCAAATAGATATTTTATACTGTCCAGCAATGCTTACATTGTAAGTATAAAGTGGGAGCCATTATAACGTTAAGGGAAATATCATTGATACAATGTTGGCTTTTTAATTACGCAGATTTTTATTTGTAATCCCACTCTGCCCTTAATTGGCTGATGACTTTAAGTATGCTTCTTTACTTTCCGTAGCCTTGATTTACTCACCCACAAAATGGGATGATGACCCTCATCTGGAAAGAATATACATATATATATATACATACGTATGAAACTTACTTCTGACAATGGATGAAACAAAGCCAATACTGACAAATATTGCTATTTCTTCTACCTGCCTTCTTTACTCACTCCAAGCTTCTAGACAGTTTGCTCAGATACGTTTCCTTCCTTCCCGTCTTCTTTCTTTCTATGCTACCTCTTTTTGTTTCCCTTCCAGTTTCATTGTGAATTCACAAACACTAGGTTGAATTTCAGTGTTTATATGCTATTGGGGGTATGCATCTAAGTAAGCAATTTACCTTCCTGAAATTAAAATATAGATAATTCCTGCACTGCCTGCCTCACATGGCATGCGAAAGTTATTTAAAATAGTAAGAAAATATAAATATGTTACTTATTATCTATTGAATCCATACATCAGGCTAGATAATTTAACTGTCATGTTGAAGTGATAAATTTATAAATATAGATATTAATATTTTGTTATTAATGTAAGAAGAGTAAGTTAGAAACCTAATATGAAGAGCAGGTGAGGATTTCAAAAGGATTGGTTCTCAGAAGGGTAGGACTAGAACAGTAATAATCAAACAAAATGTAAAATATGTTCATAGCAGGAACATACAGAAGGTTGCTTCTACAATGGTGTTTAAAATAGAATAATGTATATTTGACTAGACAATCACTTATGGGAATAAAAAGATTAAGAAAATTTATCCTTACCTGCAAAATCTTAGAACCAAAAAACCAAACCAAACCCAGTGCCATCGAGGTGATTCCTACTCATGGCGACCCTATAGGACAGAGTAGAACTGCCCCATAGAGTTTCCAAGGAGCGCCTGGCAGATTCAAACTGCTGACCCTTTGGTTAGCAGCTGTAGCACTTAACCACTATGTCACCAGAGTTTCCACAAAATCTTAGAAGCAACAACATATTCATCATATTTCATCCAGAACATTCCTGATGTCCTGCAGTCATGCATTTGAACTCATTTGTGCAGAAACATTCATTTTTATAGCTACTTACCTTCCTGGTGGTTACATCATTGGCTCCTAAAGACCAGAAAAAGAACCAAATGCAATTTGGCTGTCTTGACTGGGTCCCAAAGAAGACTCTTAAAGTTAAACAAATGAACAGAAATATCTTAAACAAGCAATATCTTCTAGGTGCAACTGCTTGTGTGTGGCACGAGGAAAATAAACACTAATCAAGGTAACTTAATTCTCAGTGAAATGAAACCTCATATGGAAACACGGGAATTTTACTCTTCCTTGATAATTACATCATCTAGAATCATCTCATGTGAGATTTTTATCATAAAGGAAGGGTTCATGGAAAGGAGATGTCTGACTGGAGCCAGCTGTGGATTATTCTTAATTGCCTCTCCACTCTCACATTCCCAAAAGGAAGGAGGATATCAGGGCTTAATATGACTCAAGTAAAGCATGAGAAAATGGAATATGTTTACAAATGTCAACACAACTATTTGTAAAATAATTCGATATTTATTAAATCTTTTTGTGAGAAATGAAGTGGCTCTAATCAGACTTAAATAAATGGGTTGACTAATTTTTTTTTTGTTAATATTTGAATGTACCATGCAACTAGGTTGATGGAAGTTGTATATAAAAGTTATCCAAATCACTCAGTAGGATGATTTCGAAGAATCTGAAAAAAGTTAGGAAAATAAATTTGAAATACTGTGGCACTATGAGTCAACCAGAATTACAGAGCGTTCAGTAAATTGGAGTAAAAAAGAACTGAAGGTATCATTTTCAAATTGATTGTTGTTGTTAGGTGTCATCAAGTCTGTTCTGACTCATAGCCAACCTATGTATCACAGAACAAAACACTGCCTGGTCCTGTACCATTCTTAAAATCGTTACTATCCTGGAGCCCATTGTCGCACCCACTGTGTCAATCTCTCTCTTTGAGGGTCTTCCTTTTTTTCCGCTGATCCTGTACTTTACCAAGCATGATGTCCTTCTCCAGGAACTGATCTTTCCTGACAACATGTCCAAAGTATGTAAGACACAGTCTCGCCATCCTTGCTTCTAAGGAGCATTCTGGTTGTACTTCTTCCAAGACAGATTTGTTCCTTCTCTTGGCAGTGCATTCAATATTCTTTGCCAACGCCACAATTCAAAGGCGTCAATTCTTTTTTGGTCTTCCTTATTCATTGTCCAGTTTTCACATGCATATTAGGCGATTGAAAACACAATGCCTTGGGTCAGGCACACCTTAGTCTTCAAGGTGACATATTTGCTTTTCAACACTTTAAAGAAGTCCTTTGCAGCAGATTTGCCCAATGCAATGTGTCTTTTGATTTCTTTCTTTTTTTTTTTTTAATTTTTGTTGTGCTTTAAGCGAAAGTTTACAAATCAAGTCAGTCTCTCACACAAAAACTTATATACACCTTGTTACATACTCCCAATTGCTCTTCCCCTAATGAGACAGCCTACTCCCTCCCTCCACTCTCTCTTTTCATGTCCATTCCTCCAGCTTCTAACCCTCTCTACCCTCTCCTCTTCCCTCCAGACAGGAGATGCCAACACAGTCTCAAGTGTCCACCTGATCCAAGAAGCTCACTCCTCACCAGCATCCCTCTCCAACCTATTGTCCAGTCCAATCCCTGTCTGAAGAGTTGGTTCCTGTCCTGGGCCAAGAGAAGGTCTGGGGGCCATGACCACCAGGGTCCTTCTAGTCTCAGTCAGACCATTAAGTCTGGTCTTTTTACGAGAATTTGGAGTCTGCATCCCACTGCTCTCCTGCTCCCTCAGGGGTTCTCTGTGTTCCCTGTCAGGGCAGTCATCAGTTGTAGCTGGGCACCATCTAGTTCTTCTGGTCTCAGGCTGATGTAGTCTCTGGTTTATGTGGCCCTTTCTGTCTCTTGGGCTCTTAATGACCTTGTGTCCTTGGTGTTCTACATTCTCCTTTGATCCAGGTGGACTGAGACCAATTGATGCATCTTAGATGGCCGCTTGCTAGGGCCGAAGACTCCAGATGCCAATCTCCAAAGTGGGATGCAGAATGCTTTCTTAATAGATTTTATTATGCCAATTGACTTAGATGTCCCTTGAAACCATGGTCCCCAAACCCCTGCCCTGGCTACTCTGGCTTTCGAAGCGTTCAGTTTATTCAGGAAACTTCTTTGCTTTTGGTTTAGTCCAGTTGTGCTGACCTCCCCTGTATTGTGTGTTGTCTTTCCCATCACCTAAAGTAGTTCTTATCTACTACCTAAAGTAGTTCTTATCTACTACCTAATTAGTGAATATCCCTCTCCTTCCCTCCCTCTCTCCTTCCCTCCCTCCCATCTCTCTTAACCATCAAAGGATATTTTCTTCTCTGTTTAAACTATTTCTTAGTTCTTATAGTAGTGGTCTTATACAATACTTATTCTGTTGTAACTAATTTCACTCAACATAATGCCTTCCAGGTTCCTCCATGTTATGAAATGTTTCACAGATTCATCACTGTTCTTTATCAATGCGCAGTATTCTGTCATGTGAATATACCATAGTTTATTTATTCATTCATTCATTGATGGGCACCTTGGTTGCTTCCATCTTTTTGCTATTCTAAACAGTGCTGCAATGAACAGAAGGGTGCATATATCTATTCCTGTAAAAGTTCTTATTTCTCTAGGATATATTCCAAGGAGTGGGATTGCTGGATCTTATGGTAGTTCTATTTGTAGCTTTTTAAGAAAGCGCCAAATTGATTTCCAAAGTGGTTGTACCATTTTACATTCCCACCAACCGTGTGTAAGTGTTCCAATCTCTCCACAACTTCCCCAACATTTCTTGTTTTGTGTTTTTTGGATTAATGCCAGCCTTGTTGGAGTGAGATGAAATGTCATTGTAGTTTTGATCTGCATTTCTCTAATGGCTAACGACCATGAATATTTCCTCATGTATCTGTTAGCTACCTGAATGTCTTCTTTAGTGAGGTGTCTGTTCATATCTTTTGACAATTTTTTAATTGTGTTATTTGTCTTTTTGTAGTTGAATTTTTGCAGTATCATGTAGATTCTAGGGATCAGGCACTGATTGGAAATGTCATACCTAAAGACTTTTCCTCAGTCTAGGTAATCTTTTAACTCTTTTGGTGAAGTCTTTGGATGAGCATAGGTGTTTGATTTTTAGGAGCTCCCAGTTACCTGGTTTTTCTTCTGCATTATTAATAATGTTTCATATACTCTTTATGCCATGTATTAGGGCTCTGAACAGTGTCCCTATTTTTTCTTCCATGATCTTTATCATTTTAGATTTTATATTTAGGTCTTTGATCCATTTTGAGTTTGTTTTTGTGCATGGGGTGAGGTATGGGTCTTGTTTGATTTTTTTGCAGATGGATATCCAGTTATGCCAGCATCATTTGTTTAAAAAACTGTCTTTTCCCTATTTAAATGTTTTGGTGCCTTAGTCAAATATCAACTGCTCATATGTGGATGGATTTATGTCTGGATTCTCAAATCTGTTCCAGTGGTCTATGAATCTGTTGTTGTAGGAGTACCAGGCTGTTTTGACTACTGTGGCAGTATAATATGTTCTAAAATCAGGTAGAGTGAGGCCTCCCACTTTATTCTTCTTTTCCAGTAATGCTTTACTTATCATTAAAAAATGTCATTGGACTCATTAGACATGGATTGGACTGGACAATGGATTGGAGAGAGAGATGATGAGGAGTGAGCTACTTGTATCAGGTGGACACCTGAGACTATGTTGGCATCTCCTGTTTGGAGGGAAGATGGGACGGTTAGAAGCTTACAAAATGGTCACCAAAAGAGAGACTGGAAGGAGGGAGCGGGCTGTCTCATTGTGTAGTAAGGCGGATATTATAAGTTTATATGTGAGAGACTGACTTGATTTGTAAACTTTCACTTAAAGCACAATACAAATTATTTTTAAAAAGTTGGAATTTGGCTCGGAATTGCATTAAATCTATAGATTGCCTTTGGTAGAATAGACATTTTTATAATGCTAAGTCTTCCTATCCATGAGCAACGTATGTTTTTCCACATAGGTAGGTCTCTTTGGGTTTCTTGCAGTAGTGTCTTCTAGTTTTCTATGTTTAGGTATTTTACATCTCTGGTAAGATGTATTCCTAAGTATTTTATCTTCTTCGGGGCTATTGTAAATGGTATTGATTTGGTGATTTCCTCTTCGATGTTCTTTTTTTGGTGTAGAGGAATCCAACTGATTTTTGTATGTTTGTCTTGTATCCTGATACTCTGCTGAACTCTTCTATTAGTTTCAGTAGTTTTCTGGAGGATTCCTTAGGGTTTTCTGTGTATAAGATCATGTCATCTGCAAATAGAGATACTTTTACTTTTTCCTTGCCAATCTGGATGCCCTTTATGTCTTTATCTAGCCTAATTGCTATGGGTAGGACCTCCAGCACAGTGTTCAATAAGAGTGGTGATAAAGGGCATCCTTGTCTGGTTCCCTATCTCAAGGGGAATACTTTCAGGCTCTCTCCATTTAGGATGATGTTGGCTATCGGTTTTGTATCAATGCCCTTTATTATGTTGAGGAATTTTCCTTGTATTCCTATTTTGCTGAGAGTTTTTGTCATGAATGGTGTTGAACTTTGTCAAATGCCTTTTCTGCATCAATTGATGAAATCATGTGATTCTTGTCTTTTGTTTTATTTATATGATGGATTACATTAATGGTTTTTCTAATGTTGAAACATTCCTGTATACGTGGTATGAATCCCACTTGGTCATGGTGAATTATTTTTTTTTTTGATATGTTGTTGAACTCTATTGGCTAGAGTTTTGTTGAGGATTTTGGCATCTAAGTTCATGAGGGATATAGGTCTGCAATTTTTTGTGTGTGTGTGATGTCTTTACGTGGTTTTGGTATCAGGGATATGGAGGCTTCATAGAATGAGTTTGGGAGTATTCTGTCCTTTTCTGTTCTCTGAAATACCTGTAGTAGTAGTGGTGTTATCCCTTCTCTGAAAGTTTGGTAGAACTCTTCAGTGAAACTGTCCGGGCCAGAGCTTTTTGGGGGGGGGCAGTTTTTTGATTACCCTTTTCGCTTCGTCTTTTGTTATGGCTCTATTTAGTTGTACTACCTCTGTTTGTGTTAGTTTAAGTAGGTAATGTGTTTCTAGGAATTCATCCATTTCTTCTAGGTTTTCAAATTGTTAGAGTACAATTTTTCAGAGTAATCTGATATGATTCTTTTAATTTCAGTTGGGTGTGTTGTAATATCGCCCATCTCATTTCTTATTCGGGTTATTTGGTTCCTCTCCTGTTTTTCTTTTGTCAGTTTGGCCAGTAGTTTATCAATTTTGTTGATTTTTTTCAAAAAAACTAGCTTTTGGTCTTATTAATTCTTTCAATTGTTTTTCTGTTTTCTATTTCATTTAGTTCTGCTCTAATTTTTATTATTTGTTTTCTTCTAGTCTCTGTGAGTTTTTTTTTGTTGCTCTGTTTCTATTTCTTCAAGTTGTAGAGATAATTCTTTCATTTTGGCCATTTTTTCTTTTTGTATGTGTGCATTTATTGATATAAATTGGCCTCTGAGCACCGCTTTTGCTGTGTCCCAAAGGTTCTGTTAGGAAGTGTTTTCATCTTATTGGATTCTATGAATTTCTTTATTCCATCCTTATTTTTTTTTTTTAATGTCTTCTATAATCCAATCTTTTTTGAGCAGGGTATTGTTTAGTTAGTGTTTGATTTCTTTTTCCTGCTTTTCCTGTTATTGAGTTCCACTTTTATGGCCTTCTGGTCAGAGAAAATGCTTTGTAATATTTCAGTGTTTTGGATTCTGCTAAGGCTTGCTTTATGACCTAATATGTGGTCTATTCTAGAGAATGTTCCATGTGCACTAGAAAAGAAAGTTTAGTTGGTTGCTGTTGGGTGGAGTGTTCTGTATATGTCTATGAGGTCATGTTAGTTGATTGTGGCATTTAGATCTTCTGTGTCTTTACTGAGCTTCTTTCTGGATATCCTGTTCTTCAGCGAAAGTGGTGTGTTGAAGTATCCCAGTATTATTGTGGAGCTATCTATCTCACTATTCAATGCTGATAGAGTTTGTTTTATGTATCTTGCAGCCCTGTCATTGGGTGTGTAAATATTTAATATGGTTATAGCTTCTTGGTGTATTGTCCCTTTAATCATTATATAGTGTCCTTCCTTATCTTTTCTGATGGATTTAACTTTAAAGCCTATTTTGTCAGAAATTAATATTGCTACTCCTGCTCTTTTTTGCTTATTGTTTGCTTGATATATTTTTTCCATCCTTTGAGTTTTAGTTTGTGTCTCTAAGTCTAAGGTGTGTCTCTTGTAGGCAGCATATAGACAGATCGTGTTTCTTTATCCAGTCTGAGACTCTCTGACTCTTTATTGGTGCATTTAGTCCATTTACATTCAGAGTAATTATGGATAGGTGTGAATTTAGTGCTATCATTTTGATGTCTTTTTTTGTGTATTGACAGTTTCTTTTTCCCACTTGATTTTATGTGCTGAGTAGATTTTCTTTATATATTGTCCTTTCCTCATATCTGTTGTTGTTGATTTTGTTTCTGCTGAGTCTCTATTTTTTTTTTTTTTTTTAATGAGTAGGGTAGCTTGTCTCCTTTGTGGTTACCTTATTATTTACCCCTATTTTGCTAAATTTAAATGTAACTTTTATTTCTTTGTATTGCCGTATTTTCCACTCCATATGGAAGGTGTATGATAACATTTCTTACTCCCTCTTTATTATTCTAATGTTGTCTTCTTTTCTACGATAACATTGCTGTTACCCTGTTTTGAGGGTTTTTTTTTTTTTAATAATCTTGCTTTGTTTTTTTGGATTTCCCTATTTGTGTTGACTTCTGGTTGCTCTGCCCAGTGTTCTAGTCTTGGGTTGATACCTGATATTATCAATTTTCTAGCCAAAGAACTCCCTTTAGTGTTTCTTGTAGTTTTGCGTTGGTTTTTATGAATTCTCTAAACTTCTGTTTACCTGGAAATGTCTTAATTTCACCTTTATATTTGAGAGACATTTTTGCTGGATATATGATTCTTGGCTGGCAATTTTTTCCTTCAACTTTTTATATGTCATCCCATTGCCTTCTTGCCTGTGTGGTTTCTAGTAGTCCAAGCTTATTCTTATTGGCTCTCCTTTCTAGGTGACTTTTCCTTTATCCCTAGCTGCTCTTAAAATTCTTTCTTTATCTTTGGTTTTGGCAAGTTCAAGTATAATCTGTCTTGGAGACTTTCTTTTGACATCTGCCTCATGTTCAGTTAGACGAGTATCTTGGATAGATATTTTCTCCTCTTTCATGATATCAGGGAAGTTTTCTGCTAAAAAATCTTCAACAATTTTCTCTGTATTTTGTGTTATCCCTCCCTGTTCTGATACTCCAATCATTCGTAGGTTATTTCCCTTGATACAGTCTGCCATGATTCTTAAGCTTTCTTCATTTTTTTTAAATTCTTTTATCTGATTTTTCTTCAAACATATGACTGCCAAGTGCTTTATCTTCAAGTTCAGAAATTCTGCCTTCCATTTGCTCAAATCTGCTTCTCTGGCTTTCTATTGAGTTGTCTATTTCTTTATTTTTATTGTTAATTTTCTGAATTTCTGATTGCTGTCTGTCTATGGATTTTTCCAGCTTATGAAATTTTTCATTATGTTCCTGAATAATCTTTTTAATTTTTTCATTTGCTTTATCTGTATGTTCCTTGGCTTGTTCTGCACATTGCCTTATTTCCTTCTTGATGTCTTGAAAGGTTCTGCATATTAATGTTTTGTTTTCTGCCTCTGGTAATTCCAGGAATGCACTTTCATCTAGAAGATCCCTTGATTCTTTGTTTCGAGAGTTTGTTGAGGTAATTATGGTCTGTTTCTTTATGTGACATGAAATTGACTTTTTTTTTTTTTGAGCCATCTATAAGTTATTGCATTAGTTTATTTTATGTTTGCTTACTGTGTCATAGCTTCTTGCTTTGTTTTGTTTTGATATGCCCAGATGGTTGCTTGAGTGAGCTAACTTGATTATTTTCACTTTTGGAGCTCAGATGTCCTCTCACCAGATGGTTAGAGCTGTTATCAGGTAGATCAGTCTAGGAGTGCATTCAGTTTTCTTGTATGAATTCCGCTCAGGTGTCTAGGTAGCTGATCATCAAGTGTGTGGTGCAGGCTGTGTCCCACACCCTTAGAGGGGCAGGGGTGATTGTTGCAGGTACCTGTATCTGGTTGTAGCAGATGGTCATACTCTGAACAAGGCAGGGGGCTGAGAATCATCCCCGAAGTGTCTCTGAGGAAAGTGTGCCCCTATTCCCTAGAGTGTACAGTTGGGTGGGTTCTTCAGACGGACCATGGGCACCCAATATTTTTGGTTGTAAGGACTGAGAAGTACCAGTTATCCTCGGATCCCTTTGGCGGGTGGCTGGGTGACCTGAGTGGAGCCATCTGTCTTTAGGCCCCTGATATGGGTAGGTGAGGACCCTGTTTAATAGGCAAAGCAATGTCAAACATCAAACACCCACCTCTCCACCACACAGCTGAAATAGTTGGTGTTTGCCAACAGGGGCCTATTCTCCTGAAATAGGCCCAGACAGGTCCATGCAGAGGGGAAAGGTTGTCAAAGTCCACAGACCGTTTATGTCTGATCAGGAGCTGCTTCTGTCCTGAGCTTCCCCAGTTAATGGAGGTGGTAAATTATGTTTTTTCCCAATTGCAAATTTATTCCTTCTCAAAGCCCATGAGGATAGGTCTAGGCTCTCAACAGGACCTATCTCAGGCCCAGGGAAGTCAGCCACTGAAGCCATCTTGGGAGTAGGGGGGGCGGGGGGGGCAGAGTGGGGGGTGCAGTGAAATATATGCAGGTAATTAGCTTTTGCTGAGAGCGCCATTCTTCTCTGGTTCCAGAGGTCTGAGTAGGCTGTATGGCTGGCTGCTTCTCCCTGAGGAAACTGTGGCCGAACACTAGTACCAACCCGCCACTGCAGCTCCTGGGAATGGGGCCTAAGGGCTCCCCATGATTCAGGTCTGGTAACTCCTCTCCACTTCTGAACCATCTCTTCCTCCCCCTGCCCCTCAGTTCTTTTTCTAAGCTTGCCTTTGATACTCAGAGCTCCTAGCTTGTCATAAATATACTTGTTTCACTTGTTTTTTTCAGGTGTTTGTTGTAAAGAGAGCTTGCTGGAAGCGCCTGTCTATTCTGCCACCTTGGCTCTGCCTCTGGAAATAGCATCTTTTGATTTCTTGATTGCTGCTGCTATGGTATTGATTGTGGATCCAAGTAAAATGAAATCCTTGACAACTTCAATCTTTTCTCTGTTTATCGTGGTTTGGCTTATTGGTCCAGTTGTGAGGATTTTTGTTTTTTTGTGTTGAAGTGTAATCCATAATGAAGGCTGTAGTCTTTGATTTTCCTCAGTAAATGCTTCAAATCCTCTTCACTTCCAGCAAGCAAGGTTGTGTCATCTGCATAATGCAGGCTGTAATGAGTCTTCCTCCAATTCTGATACCTCATTCTTCTTCATACAGTCCAGTTCCTCAGATTATTTGCTCAGCATAGAGATTGAATAGGTATGGTGAAAGGACACAACCCTGACATTCATCTTTCTTCAAGGTAAACTACTCAGTCTCCCCATGTTCTGTCTGAACAATTGCCTCTTGATCCATGTACAGATTCCTGATAACACAATTATGTGTTCTGGAATTCCCATTCTTCACAATGTTATCCATAATTTGTTATGATCCACACATAGTCGAATGCCTTTGCATAGCCAGTAAAACACAAGTAAACATCCTTCTGGTATCGTCTGCTTTCAGCCAGGATCCATCTGACATCAGCAATGATATCCCTGGTTCCACTCCCTCTTCTGAATCTGGCTTGAATTTTTTGCAGTTCTCTGTTGTTATACTGATATTCAAATCTATTAATGTCCCGTTTATCTTACCATTAATAAGGACCAGTTATAAAAATATATAAATGGTCACCTAATGGTATTAAAAATATGATATTCAAGTCAGCTATTATAGGGACATCTTTGGTTTAGGGTCTGTCAAAACCAATATGCCTATTGTTCATAGGAGACACCTGTGATATCTCACTGGTTTCTAGTCATGCTTGTAGAGCAAGTCAAAGTTTCACCCAAGCTCCTGTCAGTATTAATTATATAAAATACATATGGGTTGGGACGGGTGTATATCATCACCATTATCATCAGCAGCAGCACTTTTTTTGCATTATCACTAAATCAGTTAAAATTTGTGTTAACTGGGTTAAAAAAAAAAACCTGAGTTCAAACTTGTATAATAATTACAGGTGCATGAACCCCTTCTAGAATAAATAAACAGTTGACCTAATTAGACAACATCTGGTTTAATTCATGCTCCAGAAATAATCACGACAAATAGGATTACTGTTATTGGTGAAATGGTTGGGTTATATCCTTGGAACTGGGCTTGAACTCTATCCTAGTTGATTGACAATCCACAAGTTTCATTGACTTAAAATGTGGGGATATTTCTCATTTATAATACCTCTTGGGTGTGAGTCAAGTGCAAATCTGCTCTGTATTATCATCTTTCCTATTTCATTTCTGGTTAGCAGCTCTTATGTTAGTCACTATCCTGGCAAATGCATAGGAATATGGATGGAACCAGGTAAATGGCACTTAATTCTTCTGTTTGAATGTGGAATCTTTCACTTCATTCATATTCCATTTGCCCAGCAAGTCATATGGCAAATCCTGATGTGGAAGAGATGAGAAATACCCCGCTACTCAGGATGCACCAAGGATAACCCTTTCCCTTGTTTCTAGGTATAGTGAATTAATCATATACTTCATATACCATTAGGTCTGTATTTGGCTTCCATATCATGTTCCTATATTAGTCATGGAATCGACTCGAAGGCACTGGGTTGGGATATTAGTCAGAATTTTACTACAATAATGATGCATAAAAGACAACCACAAAATCTTAGTGACATGTAATAAAAAGTATTTCATGCAACTCTACAGATCAGCTGGGTTTTGAGTTCAGGTTGTTTCCATGCATCTCTTAATTTCCTTGGACAAGTTGAAGGGGCGGCAGACACTTGAGGCAAGTTCATCTCATGGTAGAACTTCAAGCTTTCAGAGGAGAAGTCTCTTACAGACTAGGCTGGGAAACACCACACTCACACTCATATCCACATTCCATTAACCAAGTAACATGGCCAAGACTAGTGTCAATGGGTCAGGAAATATACTCCTCCCATGGAGACAGTGTAGGTCTGTGGGGGGGGGGGCAAGCAGGGGAATAATGTCAATATTTGGTGACTAATAATCTAATCTACACAAGTTGCATTCACTCATCCAAGAAATACTTTCTGGACACAAATATTTTTTTCAGATACCAAAGCAGGATGTCAAAGTATATGCATTCTAGTTGTTGTTAGCTGCCATCAAGTTGGTTCCGACTTACGGTGACTTTATGCATCATAAAATGAAAGATTGCCATGTCCTGTAACATCTTCATGATCTTTGGTATTTTGAGTCCATTGTTGCAGCTATTGGGTTATTCCGTCTCACTGAGGGTTTCCCCCATTTTGGTTGGCTCTCTACTTTACCAAACATGGTACCTTTTCCTAGCAATTGGTTTTTCCTGATGACATGTCCAAAGTAAGCAATTTGAAGTCTCACCAGCTGTCATGGATTGAATTGTGTCCCCCCCCCAAAATATCTGTCAACTTGCCTAGGTCATGATTCCCTTGTCCGATTCTATGATTGCCTATCATTTTACGATCTGATGTGGTTTCGCTAAGTGTTGTACACCCTATCACTATGATGTAATAAAATGTATTAGCAGAAGTTATGTTGATGAAATCTATAAGATCAGGTAGTGTCTTAAGTGGACCTCTTTTGAGATACAAAAGAGAGAAGTGAGAAGAGAGACATGGGGGCCTCATACCACCAAGAAAGGAGTGCTGGAGCAGAGCATGTCCTTTGGGTCTGAGATTCCTGCACTGAGATGCTCCCAGACCAAGGGAAGATTGATGACAAGGGCATTCCTCCAGAGCAGACAGAGAGAGAAAGCCTTCCCCTGGAGCCGACGACCTGAATTTGGACTTGTAGCCTACTAGACAGTGACAGAATAAATTTTTCTTTGTTAAAGCCATCCTCCTGTGGTATTTCTGATATAGCAGCATTAGATGACTAAAACACCGTCCTAATTTCTAAGGTACATTTTGGTTGTATTTCTTCTAAGACTGCATGAGTAAACATTCATTCTATTGGGAGTCTATGGTATAGTCAATATTCTTCATCAACACTGGAGTTTGCATGCATCAATTCTTTTTCTAGTAGTAGACAGAAATAGATACACATAATTACATATATAGTTAGATGGTGCCTTGCTGTCTGAAGAAAAATTAAAAAAGTAGGGTAAAGGACAAGATAGTAACTGGTTCAGGGATGAAGTCTCTCTATCATTTCTAGAAGCAGACTGCTCAAAGCAAATGAACTGGCTAAAGCCCTAAAATAAGAGATGAGTTAGTATCCAAAGAAGAAACCTCAGCAAAATATAGCTGTAATACAATGAAAGAGCCCAGTGATGTAATAGGAATTGAGGAGCACACAACAATGGAGGCCAGGTGGAGTTGGGCCTTGAGTTTAATTTTAAAAGCTTTCCATTCAACTCAGGTTTTTGTAAAATTGAATAGAACCGTAATAAAATCTACCATATTTTAAATGGATTATTCCATGTACTTTATGGTACAAAGATGGACGCAGTAAGACCATTTAGATAGATATTACAAAAGTACAGGTGAGTAAGTATGATGACTTGAACCATCAAGTATGGAAAATAGCAAAAGTAGCAAAATCCTGAAGACAATGAGCAAATGCTGAACAATGCATTCTTTGAGAGAACAGTGGAGTCAGGGATGCTACTAAAGCTTTGGTTGAATAAAGGCATCATTTATTGATAGGATGAAGATTGAGCAGGAAAATATCTTGGAGAGCCTAATCAACCTTTCAACCTCAAATACGTCAACTTTGAATACTTAACATATATCCTCATGGAGAGATTAACTTGGAAGTTGATATTCAACCATAGATTTCAGGGAAGAGATTCTATTTGGAGATATAAATTTGGTAGTTGTAAACATAGAGATAGAAATTAAACAATGACATAAACGATTTAGTCAAATGAGAAGTCTGTTTATTTAAATAAGGACACAGCACTGTTCATTTATTACAAAATGTCAGGTATCTATCTGGTAGGGGCTGTTACTTATTTTTTAGTACTACTCTAGCTACTATTGGGCCTTTACATACCTACGTAAGTTTTAGAATTAGTTTGTCATTTTCTTTACAAATTTTGTTGTGATTTTTATTAGATTTGCATAGAATATATAAACAGTATTGATGGAATTTAGTCTTCTTAACCATTAACTTTCTATATCTCAAGAATTATTGAGATCTACCTTCATGTCAATATTATAATTTTATCCGTGAAATCCTTGAGTGGATATGTGTGTTCATGAGTGTAGGAGTGTGTGCATGCATGTGTGCGTTCATATACACGCGTGTAAGTCTGTTCACAGATATACATTAACAAAATATAATCAATAAAATACAAAAAAAAACACTGAATAGAAAATACCTAAACTAGAAAGCTACTGAACCATTAAAATCCAAAGCAAATCACTGTCATATAATTTTTATGTTACTTTTATCAAAATAGCAAGAAACTTGCAATTCTTATACTTTGTAATATATTGCAGACACAGGGCATAGTGAGGGTAAGGAGTTTCCAGGGGCAATCTCTAAGTTCAGTCTTTCCCTATCCCAAATTTCAAGATGAATAGATGTTGATGAGTCAGCAGAAATGTCTTCCCCCTCTTGTCTGGCTTTCATATTTGTGGTGCCTAAAAGTATTCTGTACCTTGTCTGCTGCACCCTTGGACTTGGACCCTGGGGCATCTGCCCTCCTCTGCTCCCCTTTTGCGATGCTTCTGTTTAGACAATGGAGAATATAAAATAGAACAAAACCGTGTGATTAATAATAATCATAAGAATTCTAGTTGCATGACCAAGAACAAGTTACTTAACCTCTCTGAGCCTCAACTTTGTCATCTGTACAATGGCAGTAACAACAGTAACAGATTCAATAGAAGTAATAGGTTTTGACGTTGTGAGGATTAACTAGTTGCCATCCAACTGATTTCATCTCATGGCAAACCCATACTCTGTAGGGCTTTCAATTGCTGTGACCTTTTGGAGGTAGATCACTAGGTCTTTCTTCTGAGGTGCCTCTGGGCAGACTGAAGCCACAAATATTTTGGTTAACAGCAAAAAAAAAAAAAATTTTTTTTTTTTTTTTTAGTGCAACTAGGGACTCCCTGTGAAAGTTAAGTGACTTATTATAAACAAAATGTGTAGAACACTGCTTGGTATATTGTAGTTGCTACTTAATTGTTATCAGAAATTGTTATCAATATATCATGAATATTTATGGCATTATCACTGAAACATTTGATAAAAAGAACAAAAATATAAAGTTGGACAAGCCTCACTTATGCATATTATTTAATACCATAAATCAAATCCCAGAAAATGAATGCTGTCAGTAGATAAAAAAGATACTGTATTTTAAACGTATATTTGTAATTACAAAATTCCTAAGATGGCCCTACAATAGGACCAGTACAATAATCCATTCATTAAAAAATATTAAGTAAGTGCATATTGTTTGTCAACTGCTGTTTCAGGTCCCATAGAAACAGAAGTAAACCATCAGACAAATCTCTGCCCATCAGAAACTTACATTCCAATGTAGAAATACACAAAAAATGCATATACAAATAGAGATACAGTAAAATTCAAAGTAATGCTAATGCTTACAAAATGAGCAAGGCATTGAAGTAGAATGTTAATTTATAGGTTAAATTAGTTGGTCAGCAAAGTCCTTTCTTAAGAGTGATATCTGAGCAGAGATCTGAAAGAAAGGGGAGAGACAACCAACAGGAAAATATGCAAAAAAAAGAAAAAAATGCTAGGAGAGAGAACCAACCCCAGTCCAAAGGCCTGGAGGCAATGAAACAAAACAAGGAGGATGCACAACAGAAATCAAGGGAGAGAGGGGTGCTCTGTAGTGAGGTGAGAGATATGTCCAAAAGACTATCATGGCAGCCTAAAGGACTTGGATTTATTTAAAATCTTTGAAAAGATTTGATCAGAGAGACATGTCACCTGAGTAATGTTTTAAGAACTTCCCCCTGGTTGTTGTCTGATTAGACTCTAGAGGGAAAAATTGAAGGTTGGGAGAGCAGTTAGGAGGCCCTTGCAGTGTCTGAGCAAGCTGTAATGGCAGCCAGGCCCAGGGTGTTGGCAAGGGAGTAATTTAGAAGTGGGCAGATATGGAATCTATTCTGAAGATACAACCAACAGAAAGTGTTGTATATAAGATGTTAGAGAAAAACCCTGACATCACATAAAAAAAGTGGGGGATAAATATTTTTGGTAAAAAATAATACAAATTCCCATAGAACACTAAATACAAACATACTAATTTTTTTTTGATAGTCTAGAAGAGGCAGAAAAAAATCTGTAATATGATAAAATGCATACATAGTTTAAATGGAAAATAAAACACTGTTAATGTTTTCCATCAATGTTACAATCAAACATTAAGGATCAAATACTCAACATTTTTCTTGGAAATTGTAGACCTGGATATCATGGCAAACAACACTGGAACCAAAAATATCTTACCTTTGAAAAGCTAGCAAAAACGAATGGTATTTACGTATGATATAATCAACCTGAAACACTATTAGACTCAACTGAAAAATCATATGAACTAAAAAGAATGCTCAGAAAGTATAATTGGCACCCCATTAATATAGATAAAGTATAACCCTGAAGAGTTACAAATTTTATTTTCTCATAAATAAAAAATGCAACAAAATTTATACATTTCCTAAATCTAAATTATCAATTTAGATTTAGGAAATGTATTTTGTGATATTTATATAAAACATTTTTTCCTTGAACTCCACTTAAACCAAATGAAACCCATTGTTATTGAGTTGATTCCAACTTACAGCAACCCTATAAGAGAGATGTAACTGCTCAGTAGGATATTCTTGCTGTACTTCTTCCAAGACAGATTTTTTTTCTCCTTTTGGCAGTCCACGGTACATTAAATACTCTTCACTAAAACCATTATTCAAAGGCACCAACTCTTCTTTGATCTTCCTTACTCCTTGTCCAGCTTTCACACACATATAAGGCAGTTGAAAACACCATGGCTTGGATCAGGCACTCCGTGGTCCTTAAAGTGACATCTTTGCTTTTTAACACTTTAAGGAAGTCTTTTGCAGCAGATTTGCCTAAAGTAACATGTCATTTGATTTCTTGAATGCTGCTTTGATTGTCACTCCAAGTAAAATGAAATCCTTGACAAGTTCAATATTTTCTCCTTTTATCATGACGTTTCTTAGTGGTCTGGTTGTGAGGATTTCTGTTCTCTTTATGTTGAGGTGTAATCTATAATGAAGGCTGTGGTTTTAGATCTTTATCACTAAGTACTTCAAGTCCTCTTCACTTTCAGTAAGCATCGTCTTGTCATCTGCATATCACAGGTTGTTAATGAGTCTTCCTCTAATCCTGATGCCAAATTCTTCTATACAGTCTGGCTTCTCAGGTTACTTGGTCAGCGTACAGATTGAAGAAGTATGGTGAAAAGATACAAACCTGATGCACATCTTTCTTAACTTTAAACCATGAAGTATCCCCTTGTTCTGTTGGAACGATTGCCTCTTGATCTATGTCCAAGTTTCTCATGAGCAAAATTAAGTGCTCTAAATTCCCATTCTTTGCTATGTTATCTGTAATTGGTTATGATCCACACAGTCTAATGTCTTTGCATAGTCAATAAAACACAGGTAAACATCTTTCTGGTATTCTCTGCTTTCAGCCAGGATCCATCTGACATCAGCAATGATATCCCTCATTCCATATCTTCTCCTGAATTCATCTTGAACTTCTGGCAGTTCCCTGTCAATACACTGCTACTGCCACTTTTGAATGATCTTTAGCAAAATTTTGCTTGTATGTGATATTAATGATATTGTTCAAGAATTTCTGCATTTGATTGGACCTCCTTTCTTGGGAATAGGCATATATATTGGCTCTCTTCCAGTTGGTTGGCCAGGTAGCTCTCTTCCAAATTTCTTGGCATAGACAAGTGAGCACTTCCAGTGCTGCATTTGTTTGTTGAAACATCTCAATTGGTATTCTATCAGTTCCTGGACCCTTGTTTTTTGCCATTCCTTTCAGCATAGCATGGACTTCTTCCTGCAGTACCATTGGATCTTGATCATATGCTACATCCTGAAATGTTGAACATTGGCCAATTAGTTTTGGTATAATGACTCTGCGTATTCCTTCCATCTTTCTCTCGATGTTTCCTGAGCTGTTCAATATTTTGCCCATAGAATCCTTCAATATTGCGACTTGCAGCTTGAATTTTTCTTCAGTTCTTTTGGCTTGAGAAATACTGAGAGTTTTCTTCCCTTTTGATTTTCTAGCTCCAGATCTTTGCACAGTTCATTATAATATTTTATTTTGTCTTTCAAGCTGCCCTTTGAATCTTCTGTTCAGCTCTTCTACTTCTTAATTTCTTCTATTCCCTTTAGCTACCGGATATTTTAGAGAAAGTTTCGAAGTCTCTTTTGACATCCATTTTGGTCTCTTCTTTCTTTCCTGTCTTTATGATACATATAAACCAAGTCATTGAGTCAATTTTGACAGAGTGGAACTGCCCCATAGGGTTTCCAAGGAGCACCTGGTGGATTCAAACTGCCGACCTTTTGACTGGCAGTCATAGCTCTTAACCACTATGCCACCATAGCACTCCTCAAATCAACATAAAAGTATAAAAATGAGCAAAATATATGTCAGGAGAGTCCAGTAGAAGATAAGAAGGCACTAATATATTCATGGAAATTTATCTAATTTCACTAAAAAATAAATTTAAATTAAAATGGCAGCTGGAATTCATCATTTTTCCAAATGGTTTATCAGCTATTGGAAGACTTAAAAATAGTAATAGAAATGGTCCAAGGGAAAGCAGGTGCCCTCAACCATTGTTGCAAATATGGATTGTGAAACTTTGTGATGATATATTTGCAGTTGTTTTCAATATTTATATTTATGCTAGAAATAATCCAAGTTAGGAATTCATAAAATGCAAATAAACAATTTTACATACTTTTCTTCATTACATTTTATAAGAGGATTTTTTGAATCAAAAAAAAAAAAAAGGAAAGAATTCCCATGACTATGAATTTCCATCAGTCAGGCATGAGAACATAATGTCTACTTTGAAAGCATGAGGAAAACTTATATTCTAACCTAGAAAAGTATCTATCAAATATAGCTAGACAAGAATGCATCAGATGCAGGCAGGGCCAAGATAGCAGAGTAGTCAGATGCTTCTGATAGTCCCTCTTACAACAAAGACCTGAAAAAACAAGTAAATTGATTATATATATGACAAGCTAGGAGCCCTGAACGTCAAAGGCAAAGTTAAGAAATTGGACTTAGCAACAGAGGGAGGGAGATATGGTTCAGAAGCAGCAAGAAGTTGCCGGACCTAACTCAGTGTGAACCAGCGCCCCTCATCCCTGATCTGCTGGTGTGACTGCAGAAGGGCTGGCAGTAGCTTTCTGTACACGGGTTTCCCTAGCCACAGAGAGCCAGTGGCACAGAGTCTACTCATGCCTCCAGAATCAGAGAAGAACAGCGCTCTCGGCATAAGTGCTAGCATTTAATTCACTGCACAGATCAAATACCTCCCCTTTCAAAAGAACTCTCTCCCATTTATCTGATCCCTCACCCTCTGTCCCAGGCCCCCAAGCTGGCTTCAGTGACATTCGATTTCCCTGGGCCTGAGTTAGGTCCTGGCATGCAACCAGAGCCATTGGAGAAGAAACAAATTAACAAACAGGGAAAAAATAATCTGATGGCTCTCCTAAGCTGGAAACTCAGGGCAGAAGCAGCTCCTCTCCAGGCACAAGTGGACCATAGACTTTGAATGGCTTTCACCCCTGCATAGAACTGTGTGGCCCATTTCAGGAGCTGGGTTCTTGTTACAGTGCAAGGGCGTGTGGCCTAAGGTCTGACTTTAACGGTTTCAGCTGTGCAGTGGCGAGGTGGGTTCTTGATGCTTGATACTGCTCTATTAAGCAGGGTCCTCACCTACCCAAATCAGGGGCCTGAGGACTGGTGGCTCCACCTGCACCACCTAGCCACCCATGTCAGGGGTACAAGGATAAGTGGTGTCTCCCAGTCCTTACAGTTAAAAGTATCGGGTGTCAATGGTATGGCTGCAGAGCCCACCCACTTGTGCACTCTAGAGAACAGGGACATGTCTTCCTCACAAACACTCAGGGAAAGGTTGTCAACCCCCTACCTTGCTCAGAGTGTGACCACCTCATGCAACAAGAGACCTGTGCATACACCAATCACCACTGCTCCTCAAAGACAGTAGGTGAGAGCCTACACCACACACTTGGTGACTAACTACCTGGAAATCTGAGCTGAATCCTTACAAGAAAACTGAATGGACTTCTAGGCTCATATATCTGATAACAGCTCTAGCCATCTGGTGACAGGACGTTAGAGCTTCAAAGGCTCCATTAATCAAACCAACTAATTTGAGCAGCCTATTAAGTATTTCAAAACAAAACAAAGCAAGAAGGTAGGACACAGTATGCAAACATACAGAGACAACAGTCAATATCAAATCACATAAAGAAGCAGACGATGATCATGTCAGCAAGCTTCCAAAGCAAAGAATTGAGGAATCTTCCAGATGAAGATATATTCCTAGAATTACCAGAGGTAGAATACAAAATAATAATATACAGAACTCTTCAAGATATCAGGAAAGAAAAAAAAGAGCTCAGGCAAAATGCAGAACAAGCCAAGGAACACACAGATAAAGCAGTTGAGGGAATTAAGAAGGTTATTCAAGAGAATAACGAAAAATTTAATAGGCTTCAAGAATCCTTAGAGACACAGCAGTCAGAAACTCAGAAGATCAACAATAAAATTTCAGAATTAGACAACTTAGTAGAAAGTCAAAGGAGCAGAATTCAGGAAAGTGAAGTCAGAATTAGTGAGACTGAAAATAAAATACTTGGCACCAATATAGTCAAAGAAAAATCAGATGAAAGAATTTTAAGAAATGAAGAAACCCTAAGAATCATGTGGGACTCTATCAAGAGAAATAGCCTACAAGTAATCAGAGTACCAGAACAGGGAGGAAAAACAGAAAATACAGAGAAAATTGTGGAAAATTTGTTGGCAGAAAACCTCCCAGATATCATGAAAGACGAGATATCTTTCCAAGATGCTCATCTAACCCCACAGAAGGTAGATCTCAAGAGAAAGATATCAAGACATATTATAGTCGATCTTGCCAAAACCAAAGATAAAGAGAATTTTAAGAGCAGCTAGGGATAAACAAAAAGTCACCTGTGAAGGACAGTCAGTAAGACTAATCTCGGACTACTCAGCAGAAACCATGCAGGCAAGAAGGCAATGGGAGGACATATATAAAGACTTAAAGGGAAAATAATTGCCAGCCGAGAATTATATATCCAGCAAAACTGTCTCAGATATGAAGGTGAATTATGGCATTTCCAGATAAACAGAAGTTGAGGGACATTGCCAAAACCAAACCAAAATTACAAGAAATTCTAAAGGAAATCCTCCAGTTAGAAACTCAATAACATCAGATAACAATCCAAGACAAGAACAGAGGACAGGGAAACCAGATATCATTCAAGACAGAGAAATCACAAAACTAAATCAAAGTTAAAATGCTCAGAACAGGGAAACAGACATCATGAAGTAAAAGATGACAACATTAACTCAAAAAAGAAGAACTAAAAGATATAGTCATAGATCTTTCATATGGAGTATGAAAATAGGGGTAAATTTATCAAGGTAATCACAAAGGAAAATAACAATCCTGCACATCAAAATAATAATAAAAAAGAAAAACATGAAGACAGCAAAAACAAAAGCAACAACACTGGAAAAGAGGAAAAGATAATACATAAAGAGAAATTACTCAGCACAGAAAATTCAGTGGAAAAAAGAAGCTGTCAACAACCAAAAAAAAAGGCATCAAAATGACAGCACTAAACTCATACCTAGACATAATTACGCTGAATGTAAATGTACTAAATGCACCAATAAAGAGACAGAGAGTGGCAGAATGGATTAAAAAAAACAAGATCTGCCTATATGTTGCCTACAAGAGACATACCTTAGACATAAAGATAAAAACAAACTAAAACTCAAAGGATGGAAAAGAGATACCAAACAAACAACAACCAAAAAAAGAAGAGTGGCAATATTAATTTCTAACAAAATAGACTTTAAAGTAAAATCTACCACAAAGGATAAGGAAGGACTCTTTTGTGCAGCCAATGACAGGGCTCCAAAATACATAAAATGAACTCTAAAAGCACTGAAAATAGAGATGGGCAGCTCTACAATAATAGTAGGAGGCTCCAACACACTACTTTTGGTGAAGGACAGAACATCCAGAAAGAAGCTAAATAAAGACAGTGAAAGTCTAAATGCTGCAATCAACCAACTTGATCTCATAGGCACATACAGAACTACCCCACCCAACGGCAGACAAGCATATTTTCTTTTCAATGCACATGGAACGTTCTCCAGAATAGACCACATATTAGGTCATAAAGCAAGTCTTAACAGAATCCAAAACATCAAATATTTCAAAGCATCTTTTCTGACCATAAAGCCCATAAAAGTAGAAGCCAATAACATAAAGCAAGTGAAAAAAAAAACAAATACACAGAAACTGAACAACCACCTTGCTGAATACTACTGGGTTATAGAAGAAATTAAGGGTGGAATAAGAAATTCGTAGAATCAAATGAGAATGAAAACACTTTCTACCAGGACCTGTGGGACACAGCAAAACAGTGCTCAGAGGTCAATTTATAGCAATAAATGCACACATCCAAACGAAGAGAAGGCCAAAATCAAAGAAATATCCCTACAACTCAAAGAAATAGAAAGAAAGCAGCAAAAGAAGTCTAGGGTACGAGTAGAAACAAAAATAATAAAAATTAGAGCAGAATTAAATGAAATAGAGAAAAGAAAAACAATTGAAAGAGTTAACAAGACCAACAGCTGGTCTATGAAAAGATCAACAAAATCATTAAACATTGGCCAAATGGACAAAAGAAAAATAGGAGAGAAAGCAAATAACCCGAATAAGAAATGAGATCGGCAATATTACAACAGACCCAACTGAAATTAAAAGAATCATAACAGAATATTATGAAAAATTGTACTCCAACAAATTTGAAAACCTAGAGAATTGGATAAATTTCTAGAAACACACTACCTACCTAATCTAACACAACAGATGTAGAACAGCTAAATAAACCTATAACAAAGAAGAAATTGAAAAGATAATTAAAAATTCCAATAAATTAAAGCCTGGCCCTGATGACTTCACTGGAGAATTCTACCAAACTTTCAGAGAAGTGTTAACACCACTACTACTAAAGGTATTTCAGAACATACAAAAGGAATGGAATACTCCCAATCCTCATTCTATGAAGCCCAGCATAACCGTCATAACAAATCCAGGTGAAGACACCACAAAAAAAGAAAATTAGAGACGATATTCCCCATGAACTTAGACACAAAAACCCTCAGCAAAATTCTAGCCAACAACATATTGAAAAGTAATTCACCTTGACCACGTAGGATTCATACTAGGTATGCTGGGATGGTTTAACATTTGAAAAACAATCAATGTAATCCATCATATAAATAAAAGACAAGAACCACATGGTCTTATGGGTTGATGCAGAAAAGGCATTTGACAAAGTCCAACATCCATTCATGATAAAGACTCTCAGCAAAATAGGAGTAGAAGGAAAATTCCTCCACTAATAAAGGACATTTATGTAAAGCCAACAGCCAACAGCACCCTAAATGAAGTGAGTCTGAAATCATTCCCCTTGAGAACGGAACCAGACAAGGATGCCTTTATCATCACTTTTATTAATACTATCTCTCTTGGAGGTCCTAGCCAGAGCAATTAGTCTAGGGAAAAAAAAAAAAGCATCCAAATTGGTAAGGAAGAAATAAACTATCTCTATTTGCAGATGATATGATTTTATACACGGAAAACCCTAAAGAATCCACAAGAAAACTACTGGAACTAATAGAAGATTTCAGCAAAGTATCAGGATACAAGATAAACATGCAAAAACCAGTTGGATTCCTCTATATGAGCAAAGAGAAAGTCGAAGAGGAAATCATGAAATGAATACCATTTACAATAGCCCCAAGAAGATTAAATACTTAGGAACAAATCTAACCAGAGACATAAAAGACCTATACAAAGAAAACTATGAGACACTACTGCAAGAAACCGGAAGAGACCTACGTAAGTGAAAAAACATACCTTGTTCTTCAATGGGAAGACTCAAGATTGTGAAAATGTTTATTCTACTCCAAACAATCTATAGATAAATGCAAGCCTGATCCAAACTCCAATGGCATTTTTTAATGAGATGGAGAAACAAATCACCAAGTTCATATGGAAAGGGAAGAGGCCCTAAATAAGTAAAACAGTACTGAAAAATTAGAACAATGTGGGAGGCCTCACAGTACCTGATTTTAGTGCATATTACAACACCAGGGTAGTCAAAACAGCCTGGTACTGGCACAACAGCAGGTACATAGACCAATGGAACAGAATTGAGAATTGAGACATAAATTCATCCACGTATGAGCAGCTTGTATTTAACAAAGGCCCAAAGTCCATTAAATGGAGAAAAGACAGTCTCTTTAACAAATGGTGCTGGAATAACTGGATACCCATCTGCAAAAAAATGAAACAAGACCCATACCTCTCACACCTTGCAGAAAAACTAACTCAAAATGGATCAAAGACCTAAATATAAAATCTAAAATGATAAAGATCATGGAAGAAAAAATAGGAAGAACTCTAGTAGCCCTCAAACATAGCATAAACAGTATACAAAACATTGCCAAGAGCGCACAAACACTGGAAGGTAAAGTCGATAACTGGGAGCTTCTAAAAATGAAACACTTATCCTCATCCAAAGGCCTCACCAAAAGAGTAAAAAGACTACCTATAGACTGGGAAAAAAATTTGGCTACAACAAATCCGATCAGTGTCTAAATCTTTAAAATCTACAAGATACTGCCAAACTTCAACAACAAAAAGACAAATAAACCAATTAAAAAATGGGCAAAGGGTATGAACAGAAACTTCACCAAATAAGACGTTCAGGCGGCTAACAGCTACATTAGGAAACGCTCATGATCAATAGCCTTTAGAGAAATGCAAATCAAAACTACAATCAGATACCATCTTACCACAACGAAGCTGGCTCTAATCTAAAAAAACACAAAATAATAAATGTTGGAGAGGTTGTGGAGAGACTGGAACACTTGTACATTGCTGGTGGGAATGTAAAATGGCACAACCACTTAGGAAATCGATTTGGCGTTTCCTTAAAAAGATAGGAGTACCATACGATCCAGCAATCCCAGTCCTTGGAATATAGTGTAGAGAAATAAGAGCCCTACAAGAATAGATATATGCACACCCATGTTCACTGCAGCACTGTTACAATAGCAAAGAGATGGAAACAATCAAGGTGCCCACCAATGGATAATGGATAAACAAATTATGGTATATTCACACAATGGAATACGATGCAACAATAGAGAAAAACAATGAATCCATGAAACATCTCATAACATGTAGGAATCTGGAAGGCATTATGCTGATTGAAATTAGTCAGTCGCAGGACAAATATTGCTTGAGACCACTATTATAAGAACTCAGGAAAAGGTTTAAACACAGAAGAAAACATTCTTTGATGATTACGAGAATGGGGAAGGAGGAAGAGGGATATTCACTAATTACAGAGTAGACAAGAATCATTTTAGGTGAAGGGAAGGACAACACACAATACAGGGGAAGTCAGCACAACTGGACTAATCCAAAAGCTAAGCAGTTTCGAGGGACACAGTAGCAAGGGTGGGGGTCTGGGGACCATGGTTCAGGGGACATCTAGGTCAACTGACGTAACAAATCGTATTAAGAAAGTATTCCACATCCCACTTTGATGAGTGGTGTCTGGGGTCTTGAAAGTTAGCAAGCGGCCATGTAAGATGCATCAATTGATCTCAATCCGCCTGGAGCAAAGGAGAATGAAGAACACCAAGGACTCAAGGAAATATGAGCCCAAGAGACAGAAAGTGCCACTTAAACCAGAGACTCTAACAGCCTGAGACTGGAAGAACTAGATGGTGCCCGGTTACCACCAATGACTGCACTCTAAGGGAACACAACAGAGAATCTCTGATGGAGCAGGAGAAAAATGGAATGCAGACCTCAAATTCTAGTAAAAGAGACCAGGCTAAATGGTCTGACTGAACACTGGAAGGACTCCAGAGGTCATGGCCCTTGGACTCTCTGTTAGCCCAAAACTAAAACCATTCTGAAGCCACTTCTGCAGACAAAGATTAGACTGGACTATAAGACATAAAATGAAACTGGTGAGGATTGTGCTTCTTAGCTCAAGTAGACACATTGTGACTGTGTGGGTAAAGCCTCTCTGGAGGCGAGATGAGAAGGCAGAGGGGGACAGGAACTGGATGAATGGACACAGGAAATACGCAGGGGAGAAAGAAGGAGAGTGCTGTCACATTGTAGGGAGAGCAACTGGGATCACCTTAACCATGTCTGTATAAGTTTTTGTATGAGAAACTTACTAGAATTGTAAACTTTCACTTAAAGCACAATAAAAAGAATACTTAATATTAAAAATAAGAATTGTTATCCATACACATTTGCTAAATATTTACTTCTGAAAAGCTTCCATATACCATAACTTCCCCATTACCCTCACTCTGTTTATGATTTTTAAAATAAGCTTAAAAATTTCAATTTAGAACAATTTTATATCTTGCTATTATGATTTCACTTAAAGTAAATTTATTGCCAATCATAGATTTTATAACAAAATATTAATTCTTTTTCCCTTGCAAATAATTCATTTGATTGGACTATATATATATATATATACATTTTTTCTCAATGAGTCCATGTTTAAATTTCTTGTTTATAATTTCTTTTCTTATCCACTCCAAGCCTGGAAATACAATTTACAGAATGTAGTAGCAAGTTTTGATATAATACCGTGGATTCACTTTGGAAACCCTGGTAACATAGCGGTTAAGAGCTACAGCTGCATACCAAAAGGTTAGCAGTTCAAATCCACCAGGTACTCCTTGGAAACCCTATGGCACAGTTCTACTCTGTCGTATAGGGTTGGTCGGAGTCAGAACCCACTCGATGGCAACGGGTTTTAGGGAACTTACTTTATGCTACATAAAAAAAGAAAATATAGCCATCAATTTACATATTATTTAGGTCAACAATTAGGTTATCAAACACTTATCATTTATTAGTCACCGTGCAGGTCATGGTGCCATGAATAGTGATGTTTATGGTCTCCAGATACCAAAAGAAAAATGGGTAGTGATGGTGAACATTTAGAAATTTATTTCATCTAATAAAAAGGAAATACTTTTTTTCTGATTTTTGATGCTCTACCCACTTTTTTTTTTTTTTTACCCACTATCATCTGATGCCTACAGCCACGTTTTCTTAGCATTAGAAATATTTGTTTGTTTTTCTGTGAAAGTAATTTACAAGTGAGAACAACTTTCGTGAGGGAAGGGGTCATGTGCACCCTCTGAGGGAGGCTGAGGAATATACTCAGCATTGCATAATCCAGTATATTGGCTGATGCCTTATTGTTTTCCTTGGCAATTTTATTGCATACTCCCAGAAATAAAACAAATTAAGAGAACAGTTTATTGTGATACACTCAGTGATTATTTTTGAAAGCTGGAAGGATATATTTATTTTTACCTTTCAAATATTTTTGATATGAAAATAAAATGGCAGAAATCTTAATGAAAAGTATAATTTCTGAGATTATTCTATAAAATATGAGAAGAACAAAAGAATTTATTTTGTATTCCCCTATGTAATTTCCATCTATCCTATATCAGTATTTTTGAAGATTGAGTTACTTCAGAGTCTATGTCTTATTTTGTTAGAAAAAAATTTTAAAAACTACCAAATTATTTTAACATTGGTCTTTACCACTTATACACAAATCTAATTCCCCTTCAACACTGAAATTTTACCCTCTGTGTACTTAGCTACATTCCCAAATTTCTCACTGGAATGACAAGATTTTGTTAATTTTAGATGAGTGGAATCACAAACATGAATTTTTGTCTAGAATGTGGGCAATTAGTTATAATATTCTAGTTTATGCTGTAGTATAACACCAGTGATTAAAAAAAAATCTCTATCATAAAACCACAATAGTGGATTTCTGGATCACGCTGCATGTTATCTTGGGATTTGTCCTCCCTCAGGGACACAGGCTGATGGTGCTTCCCTCATTGTGAAGCAACAGCAATTTCTGGAAGATGGAAAGAACATGGAATTTCACTCGCTGGCTCTAAATTCTTGCCATGGGTTACGCATGTCACTTGCACTAATGTTTCACAGTCCACACCTAACTTCAGAGAAAAGGGAAGTGCAATCTAAACTTGAGCCAGGAAGGATGAAGATCAGATGATTAACCAACATTCCTAATCAAGTAGTTCACCCTTCTGGGTCCCAACTCCTCTCCAAAGGAGACAACCAAATGTCCCGTTCAGTCATGGAATAAGCTCAAAGCCCAGGATCTCTTGGTGATAAGCAGTCACCAATAAGGTCCATCTTTTATCTGATGACCTGTGAATTATCTAAATTTCCCAGTTATCCAAATATCCAGCATGTCTTGGTTGGACAGGGACAGGATAACAGAAATAAACACTGGTATTAGGAAAGAAAGAATGAGATATCCACAGGAATCGTGGGTCCCCAGAAGTTCTGAAATTCCATTAGGCAGACATTTAAAGGCCCACTATATTTCTGATGAGGAATAGTCACTGATAAGGCCACTTTTCTGCCTCCTTGGAGTAGTTTTCACATTCATTTTTTTGATAGCATAGCCCCTGGATCTTCTCTCTGAGATATGCTTTTTAAAAGATTCATATTGCCTTATCTGCCATAATGCAAAACCCCGAAAAACCCACTGCTGTTGAGTTGATTCTGCCTCATAGCGACCCTATAGGACAGAGTACAACTGCCCCATAGAGTTTCCAAGGAGCGCCTGGTGGACTCGAACTGCCAACCTTTTGGTTAACAGCCATAGCACTTAACCACTACGCCACCAGGGTTTCCTATCTGCCATGATAATTGTGGAATATACTCTTATGGTTGCTAAAGAGTTTTTTCAACTAACTTTCTGCCCATGGTGTTTGGAGTCTGTGATAAAGAGACTATCATTTGACAAGTATTTACTGCCTTCTGCTGATCACATGAGGAGCACACTTCTTCACTCCATCACGCGTTAACCTAGTGATTTGATAAACTTTGCTCAATAGCATGTGGCTGAAAGTGTCTGTATACCACTTCCAAGCCTAGAGTTTCAGCGATATTATATTTTCATATTTCTCTATTGTTTCTTCCATCATCATGAGAAGAAAATGTCTCCAGTAGGTTGTCTCTTTCAAAAACTTTTTTCTAAGCCTAATTTCCTCATCTAAAAATCAGTTATCAGGAGAGAGATCACTAGCTATTTCAAAAGAGAGAACAGAATTCAGATAAGTACTTCAATAGGAGGTGAAGGAATCAAGGAACCAAACAAGGGAAGCTGAATCAACTTAGAGACTCCCATCAGTATGTTGCTTCCAACACCCAGAAAACTGTCAAACAGCAGGACAAGGTGGCTTCCAGGACCCCATGGGTGGGGCCCTCATGCAGAACCCAGAACCAAGGTGAGGACCAGCAGACAGTATTTGAAACCATGAAGAGAGTGGCTATTTATTCAAAGTGAAATCATGGCGAGCCACGGTTACTTCCAGGAACTATAGTTGAAGTGGGGAAAGAGAGAAGGAGAAATTTGCTGACTTCTGTCCTATAGCCTTTCTAATCTTCTGACAGTCTTACATTGTGATTTCCTACAAGAAATATGCTGGCAAAGGATCTTGGGAAATGTAGTTCTCCTTGGTATAGAGTCAAATAAAGTCAGTGAAAGTATCTGAAAACCAAGGCGCATTACAAAACATGCTGGCTAATATGAAAAAATAAAAACCAATCATGTTGAGTCAATTACAACTCATAGCAACCCTATAGGGTGAAGCAGAACTGCCTTGTAGGGTTTTCAAGGAGCAGCTGGTGGATTTGAACTGCCAACCTTTTGATAAGTGTCAGCTTTTAACCACTGCACCACCAGGACTCCAAGCTAATAATCCAAAAAAAAATAGAGCCTGTCTTATATGGTGTGTGTGAACATCTTCATATCTAGAGTTTTTTTTCTTAAAATCTGCTTTGTTTAATATTTTATAGCTAAACCATATTTCCTTTTAATTAATATTTGTCTTACGTATCTTTTCGACCTTTTAAATTTCATATATTCTTTGTCTTTATATTTAAATATGCCTCCTTAAAATTTCACTCAAGTAAAATTTTGCTGAAGATAATTCAAAAATGGCTGCAGCAGTACATCAACAGGAAACTGCCAGAAATTCAAGCCGATTCAGAAAAGGATGTGGAAACTAATGGGCCACAACTACCACAGCCTCCACCAGACTGAGTCCAGCATAACTAGATGGTGCCCAGCTACCACCAACGACTGCTCTGACAAGGATCACAATAGAGAGTCCAGGACAGAACTGGAGAAAAATGCAGAACAAAACTATAACTTACAAAAAAAGACCATACTTACTGGTCTGACAGAGACTGGAGAAACCTCAAGAGTATGGCCCCTAAGTGTCCTTTTAAATCAGTACTGAAGTCACTCCGAAGGTTCACCCTTCAGCCAAAATTTAGACAGACCCGTAAAACAAATCAAGACTAAATGGGCACACCAACCCAGGGGCAAGGATGAGAAGGCTGGAGGGAACAGGAAAGCTGATAATGGGGAACCCAAGTTTGACAAGGGTAGAATGTTGACATGGTGTAGGGTTGGCAACCAATGTCACAAAACAGTATGTGTATTTATTGCCTAATGAGATATTAATTTGCTCTGTAAACCTTCATCTAAAGCATAATTAAAAAAAAAAAAGAGAAAAATCAAAATATCTACCTGATAACATTTGGGAATTACTGTTATTTCCATCATTGCTATCACATAATAACAATTATAACATGTGCATTGTTAATTATAATTACAACATTTATTGTGCACTGTCAGGAACAGTACCAAGTACTTTTCATACATTGCTCATTCCATGCCCGTATTAACCCCATGAAGTAGGTGCTATTATCACATCCAGAGTCCTGTGGATAGTAATGGGTAGGAATGTAAACCTAGGTTGAAATTCTTAACCACTGTTACATTAACTTCAGTTCTACTTCTGGCCACGGTGGTTCTGTTTTTATATATTAATTGATTAAATGTATTGAGGAAGACTGAGACTATAAACCTAGAGAGATAAATTTGAATATGTAAGTATATAGCCAGTGGAAGGATTTCAAAGGGAATGGAATCAGGGTATTATAATGAAGAAAGATCTGGATCATTGGGATGGCAGACCAAAGAGTAAGAAACACTAACTCTTCAGATGAACTATGTGAGCACTACCCAACTGGCACAATGGTAAGTTCCATCACTTGTCTTGTCAAAGAAGATATGACATAATGAAGCCATATACAGCTGTATTTCTGTATGACTTGATTCTGATCCATTGGGCAGACAACCATGTATAATGACTCTGATCTACAAGAAACATGTGCTCTGTGTGCTAGGCTTTGGGTACACAGATATATGTTCCCTTTCTTTTCTTTTCTTTTTTAAAAATAAGTTGTGGTTAAATAAATATTAAAATAAAAAAATCCTGATTTGAAAGAAAAAAAATAAAGAAAATGACACAGAAGGAGGGATATAATTGCTGATGTCCGGTGGATCTTGGCTAAAAGCTGAGAATACCAGAAAGATGTTTATTGTTGTTGTTATTAGGTGCAGTGGAGTCGCTTCCGACTCATAGCGATCCTATGTACCACAGAAAGAAACACTGTCCGGACCCATGCCATACTTACACTCGTTGTTATGCTTGAGCCCATAGTTGCAGACACTGTGTCAATCCATCTCATTGAGGGTCTTCCTCTTTTAAGCTGACCCTGTACTTTACCAGGCATGATGTCCTTCTCCAGGGACTGATCTCTTCTGACAACACGGCCAAAGTATGTTAGATGCAGTATCACCATCCTGGCTTCTAAGGAGCATTCTGGCTGTACTACTTCCAAGACAGATTTGTTTGTTCTTTTGGTATATTAAATATTCTTTGCCAACACCACAATTCAAAAGCATCTATTCTTCTTCAGTCTTCCTTATTCATTGTCCATCTTTCACATGCATATGAGGCAATTGAAAATACCACTAATGCTTGGAACCTGAAATATACCAAGTATGAATCTAGGAAAATTGGAAATCTTCAAAAACGAAATGGAACACATAAGCATCGATATCCTAGGCATTAGTGAGCTGAAATGGACTGATATTGGCCATTTTGAATCGGACAACACATAGCCTACTACGCCAGAAATGACAACTTGAAGAGGAATGGTGTTACATTTATCGTCAAAAAGAACAATTCGAGGTCTATCCTGAAGTACAGTGCTGTCAGTGATAGGATAATATCCATAGGCCTATAAGGAAGACCAGTTAATATGACTATCATTCAAATTTACGCAGCAACCACTAAGAACAAAGTTGAAGAAATTGAAGATTTTTTTCAGCTTCTGTAGTCTGAAATTGATTGAACGTGCAATCAGGATGCATTGGTAATTACTGGTGATTAGAATGTGAAAGTTGGAAACAAAGAAGAACAATTGGTAGTCGGAAAATATGGCCTTGGTGATAGAAACAATGCCGGAGATTGAATGATAGAGTTTTGCGAGACCAATGACTTCTTCATTGCAAATACCTTTTTTTCACCAACATCAACGGCAACTATGCACATGGCCCTCGCCAGATGGAATACACAGAAGTCAAAACGACTACATCTATGGAAAGAGACAAAGGAAAAGCTCAATATCATCAGTCAGAACAAGGCCAGGGGCTGACTGTGGAACAGAAAGATTTTTATCTGTGTTAATTATTGACTATTCAAAGGCATTTGACTGAGTGGATCATAACAAATTTTGGATAACATTGCAAAGAGTGGGAATTCCAGGACACTTAATTTTGCTCATGCGGATTCTCTACATAGACCAAGAGGCAGTAACTGGAACACAACAATGGGACACTGCTTAGTTTGAAATCAGAAAAGATGTGCATCAGGATTGTATCCTTTCACCATACTTATTCAATTTGTATGCTGAGCAAATGATCTGAGATGGACTATATGAAGAAGGCAGCATCAGGATTAGAGAAAAACTCATTAACAACCTGCAATATGCAGAACACACAGCCTTGCCTGTTGAAAGTAAAGAGGACTTGAAGCACTTGCTGATGAAGATCAAAGACGTCAGCCTTCAGTATGAATTACACCTCAAAATAAAGAAAACAAAAATCCTCAAAACTGGACCAGTAACCAACATCGTGATAAATGGAGAAAATACTGACGTAGTCAAGGATTTAATTTTACTTTGATCTACAATTAACTCCAGTGGAAGCAGCGGCCAAAAAATCAAAGGATGTATTGCATTTGGCAAATTGGCTGCAAAAGCCCTCTTTAAAGTGTTAAAAAGCAAAAATGTCGCTTTGAGGACTAAGGTGCACCTGACCCAAGCCATTGTATTTTCAGTTGCCTTTTGCCACTTCTGCATGTGAAAGATGGACAACGAGTACGGAAGACCAAAGAAGAATCGATGCCTTAGAATCACAGTGTTGGTGGAAAATATTGAATATAAAATGGACTGTCAAAAGAATGGTCAAATTTGTCTTGGAAGAAGTACAGCAAGAATGCTCCTTAGAAGCGAGGATGGCGAGATTTCGTCCCATGTAATTTGGACATATTATAAGGAGGAACCAGTCCCTGGAGAAGGACATCATGCTTGGTGAAGTAGAGGGTCAGCAAAAATGAGGGATTAACACAGTGGCCGCAATAATGGGCTCAAACATAGAAATGATAGTTAGGTTGGGGCATATTGGGGCAGTGTTTCATTATGATGCACATAGGGTCGCTCTGAGTAGGAACCCACATGAAGGAACCTAACAACAACAATTAAAATACGAAAAGGTTTTCTCCAGTCTAGATTCTTTGCTTGGAATATTTAGTCTATTTACATTTGCTGAAAAACTTATGTTTTTCAGCTTATTAGTTTTTTTATTTTAAATTAAAAAAAACTTTATATTATTCAATGTAGTGATTTTTAGTTACTTATCTTCTCTGTGTCCCCCCTTCATCTCATTCCTGTCTTCTTTGGATTGATTATTTTTTTGCATTTCACGATTTCTTTGTGTCATTTAAGACAATATGCACTTTACTTCTTTATGTTTAGTGATAATCTAGGACAATGTACCATACACTTAATTAATCAAAAACTAATTTTATTACAACTTCATCTACTCAAACAATAAAAGGTATTATATATTTTAACTCATATCTTCACAGCTATTGCTGTCTAACAAAACACCACAAAACTTGGCAGTTTAAAACAATAAGTTATTATCTCCCCAGGATTCTGGGTTGAGTGGGTTGGTTCTCTGCTAGAATGTCCATTTTGAAGTTGCAATCAGATACTGGCTGGAGTCATCTGAAAACCTATTGGGCTGGATGTCCAAGAATACTTCTTCACTCCCATGTCTAGTGTCGCAATGCTGCTCCATGGGACCTCTCTCTCCAGCAGACAATTATGGGCTTTTTATGTGACCTACAAGTTCTTGACCGAGTTCTCAGCCACTCTACTTGGTGCCATTCACTGAGAAAGAATTTTCTGCACATTTCCTGGACCTACTTGAGGAGCTGGGAGGTTAATTTCTAGCTAACTCAGACAGAATTGTGTTGTCCCTTACATTCCCTGGTTTATTCAGAGTTCTTCTGAATCCTCACCTTTAGGGGCCTTGTAGTTTATCTCCTGTTGTCCATGAAACACAGAGCCATGAAAGTTGATACAGCATTGTTTTTTTATTTCCTTTGACTAATATTCTGGTAAAGAAGCTACTTCCTTCTGCCTTATTTTTCTAATTACTGTTTTTATTTGTGTATGTGTGTGTCTGTGGTATATCTATGCAGTTCTTTAATGCATGAAAGAAAAACTTAGATCCACATGCCTATAATCTGTTTCCAAGTCTGTCTATCTATCTATTCAACTAGCTCTGTGTGTTGGTTATGATACCTCATCTGCCATGTTTCCAGGCACTGAAGTCTCTGTCATGTTATTTTCACATTACTAACTTAAATTAATCTTGATAATACATATATTTTTAATTTTAGGAATGCTGTTTTTATAGACAGAATAGTTGTATATCAGAGAAGCTAACTTACCCAAGGTACATGTTCTTAGTTGACTGATCCCAGACGGCAACCCCTGGCCCTCTCACAGAAAAATCTAAGTGGTTTTCCTCAACCACATTGTTTTTGATTTTTCACTTCTAGAACATCTTAAAACTTTAATCAAAGCCGAAGTGGTAAGACTTCTCTGTAATATAAAATAATTCTAAACAGATAAAAATATTATTTTCAGAACAATGGTTCCAGATTATATGAAGTAGGGAAAGAGAATTATAACCCCTTTTATTCAAATGTAGTTCATATCTTTATTATGGGTTTTAGGTAACACATATATTCACCTGAGCACTATTCCAGTGTGTGTGTATGTGTGTGTGTGTGTGTGTGTGTGTGTATCCACAAAGCACAGCAGTTTAAAACAATTATTTATTTTGCAAATGAATTTGCAATTTCAGCAGGTTTCATCAGGGACAGCTCATCTCTACTCCACGCTTCATCAGTGGAAGTGGCTCAACTGGGAGCTGAAAGATACACTTGCATGATGTGCCACCAAGGACTGAAAAAAATGGCTTTGAATTTGGCCGGGCTCTCAGCTGGGGATGTGCACTAGAAGTCTTCGTTTCTCTCTTTGTCACAGCATGGGGATTATATAATTGCACCAACACAATTACTCTTAAGACATTTCTTAAAATAGGGAATGGGGTAGCATACAGTCACTTGCAATTCTAAAATTCTGGTAGAAATTGTTGCCAGCTCCTTAACTAAGATTCAGTGTGATTCTCTGGGAATTATTCTACATGATTTTTGCCTCTGCTTTCTGAGTCACCCTTGCTCTACCATGAGAAAACTGAGTAGTCACCTCAATCAGCTTACTCCTTAGACCAAACTAGTGATATTTCTGTCAGAAAAACATGCTTGCAAACATTGTGAGTTTTCCATGAATCTTACTGGAATATACTCCATTAGACAAAACCCACAACTACCAACCTTGGGCTTCCTGTGACTCTGCTGCACTACAGTGCCCTGAAACATTTTAGTAGTCCTATATATTTTTAACTAAAGAGAATCTACAAGACTCTCAAGATTTATAGAAGGTCTTTTGTCTCTTTGGGTGTTTATTTAAGGTACAGTGTCTTAAATCGTCCTGAAGCCTTAATAAATGATTTTAGAGTCACAACTTGTGTTGGATCTTTGGCCTGAGGCCCTTTCTTAATTTGAGACTTCTTCGCTGAAAGAAAGTTTTATTTTTGAATCCACTGTGTACTGACTCCTTTGTACACAATATATTTTTTTCTTCAGCTCATCTCTCTACTCTTACGTTTTAACATAGGTCATGAAAAGCCAATTAGCATTTTTATATTCTGTCTGGAAGTTTCTTTAACAAATCTTCCCACAGCAACATTTTGCAAATATTTCTTGATGTCTTCTTACGTATTTTATGTTTGATGGTCACATTGGGTCCTTATTTCATTTGAATTTATTTTATCTTCATTATGTGATTTAGGATCTACCTTTAGTTTTCAAAAGGTATTATCCCCATCAAAATTAATGATTTCCATTATTTATCAAAAAATACAAATTATACACTTATCATATGCTATTTAGAAACTCAGTCACTCATACTTATTGCCAGAGCCCTAATTTCAGAGCAAAAACACCATTGCAAATTATAACAGGAGGACAAATATAATTTTTAATTAGTTTACCATATATAAAAACAATCATATAGGAACAATGGAGCCAGATTGGCAAAGTAAGAGCAAAATAACTTGATAACACAAAAAGAAGAATTTAAATGGGATGAACAAAATAGCAAAACAATATTTTAGAAATGTAACCTGTATCCAGTTTGGTTGCTGCCCTTTTGGCAAATTATGCTCAGCATTGATATCACATAAAATGTCTCTCCAGCCACCTCCTCAAGGCACCCTTGACTTCTTTATTTCTCACACTGTATATAAGGGGGTTCAAGACAGGTGTGAAGATGGTATAAAACACTGAGACCACCTTATCATGGTCCTCTGAATCGTTAGATTTGGACCTCACGTAGATGAACATGATGGTGCCATAGAAGAGTCCCACAACCACCAGGTGAGAGGAGCAGGTCTTAAAGGCTTTTTTCCCAGCTCCAGCTGACCGCATGCAGAGCACTGCAGCCAGGATAAGGCTGTATGAGGCCAAAATGAGAGACAAAGGGATCAAGAGCATCAGAATGCAGCAGACATACATGAAAAACTCAAAAATCGTGGTGTCAGCACAGGCAAGGCGTACCAGTGATGGTGCTTCACAGAAAAAGTGATTGATTTCCCGTGAGTGACAGTAAGGGAAGCTCAAGGTGGCACCAGCCTGCATCAGCCCATCGATCCCTCCCAGGAGCCAGGAACCTGACGTCACGAGTAAACAGAGCTTCTGACTCATGAGAATGGGATAGCACAGTGGGTGACATATGGCCACATAGCGGTCATAGGACATGGCCGTTAAGAGGAAGCATTCACTCCCTCCCAGAGTGAGAAGCAGGAAGATCTGGACTCCACAGCCAGTGGGAGAGATAGACCTAGTGTCCATCAGGTAGTTGGCTGCCATTTTGGGAACGATGGTGGAGACCAGCATCACGTCCATGAAAGAAAGCTGGCTAAGCAGGAAGTACATGGGCATGTGGAGTTGAGGGTCCACATGAATGAGAATGATCATAAGGGTGTTGCCCATCAGTGAGGTGATGAAGATCATAAGCACCATGGCAAACAGGAATAGGTGGATCTGTGTGTGGTTAAAGGCCCTAGAAGAATGAAGTTTATTCCTGTGGTGCCGTTTGCATTGACCATGGCTCTACTGGTGCCTGAAAGATGTAAAATGATGCAGAAATAAGATTTGTTTAAAAGGAAAAAAAAAAATTTTTTTTTTTTTAAAGGAAGCTTGTAAATTTTTTGTACATATCTTTATGAAAACTTGATCAAATGACTTGGGAAATCGCAGACTTGGAGGGCTAATTGCTACTTTAATCTTTCACTTACAAACAAGATTTTTGCCATAGCATAGTACTATCCATCTCTGCTGTTACTATACATTATTTTTTATTCACACAAAATTAGATAACATACATGTACAGTAGTACAACTTACACCTCTATTGTTTTTTAGTAATTTGTCAGTATGCCACACGTAATTTACTCATGGTGTTAAGAAATATTACTTATGCAATCCGAGTTCTTTACACTTTGGGTATTTCTATATTGAAGGAAATTCAGATTTATGCACTTTAGTAGGTATTGAGGTGATATGCCTATAGTTATTACTTTTGCATGTGTTTTAGATATTTGCTTAATGGATTCTCACATGATTTTCTTCAATATCAAGACAAATAAATTACAACTGATAAAACTAAGTTTGATGGGGAAAAAACAAAAGCAAAAATTCTCTATTCCACACTTACACGCAGCCTGTGCTCTAAACACACTAGGCTTTCAGCCACCACAGATACTACTGTACCCATCGCCATATCATTTATATTATCATGACTTGCTTTCCTGATCATGGTGCCTACATCTCATTAAGTTTAGAACCCCCTCAACATTTAAACTTTTATGTATTATGTTCTCAAACAATGCTGCTGATTTTAATTTAATATATAATATATCCATTCTAAGGGAGGCCTGGTGGCACAGTGGTTAAGCTTTCGGCAGCTAACCAAAAGGTTGGCAGTTCAAACTCACCACCACTCCTTGGAAACTCAATGGGGCAGGTCTACTCTGTCCTATAGGGTCAGAATTGACTTGACAGCACAGGTGTTTGGGTTTTATCCATTCAAAAAAGTTAATAATTTCATAAATGAACATAATTTGTATTGCATGCAATTTTCACATAAATTTGGACATCAATAATCTTATACTTCTAAAAGTAGAAGACAAAAACTAATCCACTGATTATGACTTATCCAAATGATATTCTCATATAAGGAACCTGAGGTCCAACATCTCCCACAGGTAAAATATACAGGTACTCATTCACTTTCAGAATAGCTCCTCTTTTCACTAGAACCTATAACTTCCGTTTCTTTTACGTCTAAGTATTTTTGGTGGTAGGAATGGATGCACATGTAAATGGATTCACCTATTATACTTAGGTAGGTGGTGTCTTTTGCTCACAAATTCAAATTGTCAGAGAGAGCTGTGAATTCAGGATTACCAACAGTATTATGTTTGGACTTCATTCATAATCTGTGGTGTAGTAAATCTTTTTTTAGTTTTTCTGTAATTTATTTGGAAAACATTGCAAATTTTGTGAATGGTCTATGGTCTTCACACCTTTAATACATATTAAAATTTTTTGATTCTTAGTATATACCAACATTGACTTTCATATCAATAAAATATGTAGATGTTGCATTTTTCAAAATTGATATACATATGCTATAATAGTGAGCATATCATTCTTTTATGCTTTGTTCCCTCAAATATATATATTTTGAGTGAAATATATATTCAGTTTAATATATTTTTAACTACTGCCAAATTTTATTACATCATATATATGCAATTTATATATATAAATATAGATGTATATATATATAATGTTTATTTAAGAATACTTAGCTTCTTTCCAATCTTTTGTTAATATAACCCATATCCTTGTGCATGTGGCAATATTTTCTCAAGTAAATATTTCACTAGAATATTTTGGGTTTAAGATAATTGCATCTCCACCTTTTACACTCCAGTCAACTGTCAATTTGTGTGATAATTCCTCCACATATTTTACTGTTAGATGCGATAATTAACAGCAATCATGTAAGTGTGAAAATAAATTTAAATTGCATGTCACTTAAGTTACATGGCAGAAACTCTTTTAATCTATTCATCGACCTCTTGGATTTCTTCTGCAAACTGTGAATATCTCTAATTCATGGTTTCTAGATTGTTTGGCTTTTTCTTAATAATTTAAAGAATTTCTCATGTATTTTGTAATTTATATATTTAATTATATATTTAATTTATATATCTTTATAACTTGTTATTTATATGCATTGTGAATATCTTCTCCAGTTGATTTTATATATTTGACATTTTTGTTATTTTGGACTGAAGTTTTGCATTTTATATTACATATATTTGGGATACTTATATGATATTAATAATTTAATATTAATGTTCTGCATTTCATTAATAGGCTACCATTTTAAACAATTTCAATGTTATTTGGATCAAACAACTTGTTATTGGTATATAAGTTGTTTGAATCTATGATCATTGTTGATTTAATATTACATTGTACTGTCTTTGCATGCATGAATATTAAACATATTAAACTCACAAAATGTATTGCTATAGTTCATCTTTTAATTTGTAGTCTCTGATTTTTTTTTTTTAAACGAAAGAGGGATAATCAGTGTTCTTAAAGACCACTAAAACATAGGTGTAAAGTAGTCTGTGTCTGTAGATTTTTTTTTTTTTAAATAATGTATTCACTTTCCTATTAGTTTCAGGTAAGCTGTGTTTTCCTATTACTTTTTAAATTCATATGACTTTCTATTTTTAAGGAAACATTTTCCTTTTCTAATCTATTTTCTTTGTTAGCGTTTCTCACTGCATTGGGTGGATGGACAGGTCTGTGTCTCTGGCTGCCGCTGAACTGGAGGTCATGACATGCAAAGTTCATTCACTTAAGCTGGCCCTGGGTCAGGGCACACTGGGTATAGACATACAAGTTACGAGTTGCTTAAATAACATGAAGACTAGGAGTCAGAACTCTAAAGACCTGTCCATATTTTGTTCACAAATATGTGTTATATTTGGGGAAGGTCACTTACTTTCCTATGAGCCACTCTCCTTGTTTCCAGACTGGGAAAATTCGCAGACTTTGGTAGACAGCTGTACTGGAGCACTGTTTTCAATTGTTTCCATCTGGCTCATTCTCTGCTTTGGCGATTTGATAACCACCTGCGAAGGCCCTGAGCTTAAGGGCAGCTTTCCAATGTTTCTCAGATGCCAAGATTCAATGAATATGATTTTGAAAGTCTTCTGTAGATTTAAATTTAAGATGAAATTATTTTAAATTAACTGTATTTGAAAATATTATCATATCAGGCATTCTATTCGCTGGACAAACAGTTCATATAATGTGAAATATATATTTCACATTTAATCAGTATAAATTACGAAGTTCAGAAAAGTTACATGACTAATCTAATAATAAACATTTAAACTGGTAGCTGTATTCATCTGAAGGTTGTCTGAACACAAAAGTACATATTTAATGGCCAGGTTTCTGGAGTTTGAATACCTATGCCACTGTTTAGTAGTTGGATAAATTTGAGCAATATGCTTAAACCTCAGTTTCATTATGTGCAAAATGAGATGACATAATAGTATCTACTATAGGATTATTTGATAACTACAAAATAAAATGTATATAAGTACATTGGAGAATGCATGCACAAGAAGATAGCTCTAAAAAGTTATTGATTATTATCATTATTATATTGTTATTGGCCATACATAGATGTTTCCTACCAAAATATTTTGAAAGTAAAATTAGTATTTTCCCATAACTCACATGGAATGTAATGTTACTTATTTCATACCAAAGAACAAAAATATCATTACATATCAGTCTTCATTTTTCAGCATAAGTGACATGTTTTCTGTGTTCCTTGAGATTTTTCTGTCTGTCCTCTGTCTGTCTACCTTCTATGAATTTATTTTGAACATAGAGGAAACACTCATGACCATGGTAAATTTAATTATTCCAAGGCTATTAGGTTACTTGATTATTAATTTTACAATGTGTTCTCATGCCTTTAATATTCAATGTGTTATAAGAATTGTAATAGATACCATGAAACTTGCCACAAATTCAATAATGTCTCAAAATTCAATCAAATTTTTTTAAAATAGCAGGTAAAAAGAGAAAATATTATCCGTATTTCACATCAAAAAGGCAGTTGTTCCCAAGTGAATTCAATTCTGTGTAATTCCACACTACCAAAGTACAAGAGGGTATGTAGATCAGATAAACTTCTAGTTGTCTATAATATTTCTGTACAATTTAAAAGAGGATAAAAACGTATTCCCATTTATTTTCTAGTTGTATAAAGTGGGTAATTGCAGAGAGCTCAGAGTACTTTTAGATCCATTGTCACATTTTTCTGTCTACCTCAATGTGGTGTTCCCAGAATTAGCAAAGCTTCCCCTTTCTCAAAGGTACACTCTGTGTTACATACCCACCTGTCCAATATTCTGGCCTGGCACTAGTATGTTCATTTCTTCAATTCAATCCAAAACAATTCCAAGCCAAAATGACTCTTACTTCACATCTGCATGATATAGATGGAGTAACTCAGACATAACAAGGATTTTTATAACTGTAGCAAACAATGTCCCAAGTCCTATGTTAACCCTGGATGTGCATTTCCTCATGGAATGTCACAACAATTAAATGAGGTAAACTGTTACTGTTTCAGATTTGCAGATGAAGGACTGGAGGGTTAGATTAATTTATTTTTCCCTGGTCTCAAAAGTAGGAAGCATGGGTCCAAAATCCTGGTCATGAAAGTAAACTCCCCACAGTTATTTTGGGCTTGCCAGCTAGTTTTTTGTTCCAATTATTATCTTAATAATGACAAAACTTTTTGAATAAAACAGACAACATAAATAAAGGAAAAAAAACTTTTTGAATAAAACAAACAGCATAAATGAAGAATGGACCCTCAAACACATCGTTGTTGTTAGATGCCATTAAGTCACCTAACACACGGCTACCCCGGGCAAAATGCTGCCCAGTCCTGCGCCATTCCCATAATCGGTTGTTGATCGGACTATTGCCATCCATCGGGTTCACTTTGGCTGACTTTTCAGAAGTAGATCGCTAGCCTTTTCTTCCTAGTGCATCTCAGTCTGGGAAATCTGCTGGAGCTCACTGGAGCAACTGTGAGTTCTGTGAAGTTAGGCACCTCTCTTATAAACTGTGTGTCTCAGGTTAGTGTATTTAAAATGGGTAACTGTCTTACTTTGTAAAAATGAAAAAAGTGCATGTAGAATGTTTAATTAAATTATTTATATTTAGTATGTTATCAAACATGAATTTTATCTCTACACAAACTTTTTCCCAAAGAGAAATTCATGAATAGAGAATTTAATAGAATCAGATATATGCATCCATTTACCTTAGAGTCAGAGTATTAACTAAGGCTCAACTTTCCTAAAAGCTTAGTACAGATCGTCCCCGACTTAAGACATATTTGAGTTACAACGAACTGCCCTATGACTATCCTTTTTTTTATCTTTGTACATCTTATTATTAGTAATATGTACTACATATAACGTTGTAGCACGTAATTTGTTGATGTTATCATTCTCTTGCCAATCCCAAAGACAAATAAAGATTGGATTTATAAAGATATTGTTAATAGGAGACAAAAATAATGAATATTTTTTAAAAAATTAGATATTCTACTTATATCAGAGCTGACTTATGACAGAGTCTTCAGAATGGAACCCTGTCTTACACTGGGAAATACCTGTAATATTATTTTCATAATTACAATTTGATAAAGATACTTTAGTGCAATATAATCATGAAAGGATGTTTTTTCTCACTGGAAATTAATACATAGTTTAAACGAAATTTTTATAATTTCTATGCATTCCAACATTATACACTCAATGTCTCTTTATGATATTCATTACCAGTAGGGATGCAATGAAGATTAATCTCAGGGTAAAAGTGAAAAATCCTTTATTAGTCAATCTGGCAATATGGAGTGAGAGCCAGAGAGCTAGTCTTGTCCCTTGAAGCATTGCCATACCTTGTGGATATCGTTCTAAAATATGACTAAAAAAGAAGGGCTGGGAGGAGACCCTGTAAACACAAAGGGCTTATTTTGCAAGGTTTTCCACAATGTGCATCCTGAACTATTGTAGAACTAATAAATTTCCCATGGAACACAATAAATATAACAGCTGGAACAAGCTTAGATATCATGCTAATTGTATAAACAATATTTTTCAAATTGTAAAAAATGTATATGGAAGAATATAAAAGGAATAGTTATGATGTTATCAAGTGCAATCCAGGTGCTTTAATTTCTGTGCTTTCCAAATAGTATGATTGTGATATAGTTTTTAAAATTACAGAAATTAAGTGGGCCACAGTGAAAGCATTAGCGCATACCATCCCCGGTTGTAAGCACTCAGTCTAGGAGTCGTAGCACTAACCTGCATCAGAGGAGCCACCGTGCAGGAGGTGTGGAATACTCTAAGCCTCTGGTTCCCAGATCACCGTTCGGATCCCCACCAATGCCTCTGTTGCCGGTATAAAATACAAGGCACCTGGCTAAAGCCTTAGGGATTCCTGAGCTTCAGGCTGCAGAAATGCTTGTGGGAAAGCATTCGGAAGAATACAGATGACCACATGCTCTCCTCATTTATCACCTCCATACAGGATTATTTTAAAATTTCAGGATATTTGATCTCTGAAGATAATGACCTGTTTTATCAACATGCTAAAGTCAGGATGTGATTATTTTGAATATGATGCTTGCCTTATAATATTATTAGTATTAAACGAGATACGATGCATAAAGCACTTAACTCATACCTAGAAAATATACTTAGTCCACAATTCTGTTAACCTAAACTTTCACAATAACTAATGTGTCAAGAAAGAGCTGGTAATGATGTGGGGAATAGAGTGGACTTCTAGACATGTCTTACCCAACAAAAGGCCATGACCGAATTGAACTTTTCCAGTCTTGAAACTTTCTAGTTATATATTTTGGGCCTGTTATATAACCTCTCTGAGCGTCAGTTTAATCATCTGTAAAAGGGGCATAATAATGCCTCTTCCATAGGATTATTTTTAGGGGCTACTGTATAGAATAAGGAGCCCTGGTAGTGCAGTTGTTAAGAGCTCAGCAGCTGACCAAAACGCCAACAGTTCAAATTCACCAGAAGCTCCTTGGAAACTCCATGGGGCAGTTCTACTCTGTCCTATTGGATCTCTATGAGTTGGAATAGACTTGATGACAATGGGTTTGGTTTTGGTTTCAGGTATGGAATAAATATAAAGTACCAGATCTATCAAATAAATATAATTTCATTATCTCCTTTCTTCTCTGCTTTAGCTGAATATGTTGACTTATGAACTGACATACAGTAATGAGAGTTTTTTTTTTAATGTCTTTATCTTGCAACAGAAAACAGTAAAAATCAGTTGCCATTGAGTTACATCTGACTCATGGCAACCCTGTGTGTGTCAGAGTGGAACTGTGCTCTGTAGAGTTTTTAATGGTTGATTTTTCAGAAGTAGATCACCAGGTCTTTCTTCCAAGGTGCCTTTGGGTGGACTTGAACCTCCGTCTTTTCAGTTAGCATCTGAACATGTTAACTGTACCACCCAGGGGCTCTGCTCCAGGAGATTATACAGTATAAGTGTTTGCACCACTCAGGAGCTCCAATATGGGAGGTTATACGATGCTGTGCTACATAATCAAAATATAATAAGCATTAACTGATTGATTTGTTACAGCTCTGCTTATGAACTGGTTAAGGGTTAAGAAAATGGGCTGAATTATTGCCGTGCAATGAATCACTTTTATATGGCTTTTCTAGCCCTGGTCTTGTAATTTCACAAAATGATTGTCTGGGCCAAAATTTTGCAAGGTATTAGTAGATTTACTACAAAACTAGTGGATTGAAAATTCACTTAATGGGATTGTGCCCTTTGTGGTCCAACTAGGAGATTGGTTGTTGTTCCTATTCTGTTAGGCTTATATAAGGGCCAAATCCACAGAGGTTCTGGGGCCCCTCACTACCATCAAAAAGAGCATAGAGTGGAGGGCATCCCTTGGACCCAGGGTCCCTGCATTGAGAACTCCCTATATTAAGAAGAGAGAGTTGTAACAGTGAAGACAGGGATGGTGGGCTTGCTGGTCCATAGAGAGAGAACTGAGTGTCTTTGCGCAGGCTTGTGCCTCCTACTAAAGTACTGCAACAGTTGTACCTGCGGGACAGAGACCTGAGTGTGGCTGGTGTAATTTGCTTCCTTCCCCCTTTGGGCATCGTGGTGGGAACAATACATTCCCTCATGCAGGGTAGGCCTTGGTATCACGGCAGCAAGACAGAGAACCACTCTGGCCTGGGTAGCATGGTAGGAGGCAGCAGCATAGGTCAAAAAGGGCCCAGTGGCAGAGGCTCAGGAGATCCTGTGCAGGGGTCTTTCCATTAGTGAAGCAAGGCCCAGTGAGGCCCAGGGGCAGAGCAGAAGCCTCGGAAGCCATGCAGGTGTCCCAGGTAACATGGTGGCAGCCAGAGGCAGTGGTGACATGAAGACAACATTTGACCAGAAACACAATGTGCCAGTACAGTGATATTAGAAAGAATATGAGTAGTTTGGAGAAGAATAAGCAGATCTGCTTTGAGAATTTGTTTTACTGTTTACTGTTTGCTTTCTAGAAATAATAATAGTGGCTTTCACTTTGCCAATATTGTGTAAATGTCTTGATCACAGATGGCTGTAGCACTCATGGAATGGTTGATGCCAGTGGTTGTACATGCCTCATTCCTAGTTGTCTGGTAGTTTGAGGCACATCCTGTTTGCATGTGCAATGTGGTTAGATAGACAAACCACACAATTATATAATTATACTAGGATTGTCAAACCAATCTATGAAGGGATATTTGAATTTTATTTTCAAACAGGCATATACCTATGGATATAGTCAATAATATGAGAAAAAAGAAAGTGAAAGTAGAAATATAAGTCAAATTCTGGTAACCCTGAATAAATTAATTAAAAGAGAAAATAATAATATTAAAATCAATAACAAAAATCAGGACAGTTAATATTTATTGAGTTATTAATTTCTGACAAAACAATAATAGTAGGAGACTTCAACACACCACTTTTGGTGAAGGACAGGACATCCAGAAAGAAGCTCAATAAAGATACGGAAGACCTAAATGCCACAAACAACCAACTTGACCTCATAGACATATACAGAACACTCCGCCCGACAGCAGCCAAGTATACTTTCTTTTCTAGTGCACATGGACATTCTCTAGAAGACCACATATTACGGCATAAAGTAAGCCTTAGCAGAATCCAAAACATTCAAATATTACAAAGCATCTTCTCTGACCATAAGGGCATGAAGGTGGAAATCAATAACAGGAAAAGCAGGGAAAAGAAATCAGACACTTGGAAACTGAACAAAACAAAAGACTGGATTATAGAAGGCATTAAGGATGGAACAAAGAAATTCCAACGAGAATGAAAACACTTCCTGTAAAAACGCTGGGATACAGTGAAAGAAATGCTCAGAAGTCAATTTATATCAATAAATGCACACATCCAAAACGAAGAAGGGGCCAAAATCAAAGAATTATCCCCACAACTTGAACAAATAGAAAGAGAGCAACAAAAGAAACTCACAGGCACCAGAAAAAAAAAAACAAATACTAAAAATTAGAGCTGAACTAAAAGAAATAGAAAACAATGAAAAGAATTAACAAGACCAAAAGCTGTTTTTTTTGAAAAAACTAACAAAATTGATAAACCACTAGCCAAACTGACAAAAGAAAAACAGGAGAGGAACCAAATAACCTGAATAAGAAATGAGATGGGCGATATTACAACATACCCAACTAAAATTAAAAGAATCATATCAGATTTCTGTGAAAAATTGTACTCTGACAAATGTGAAAACCTAGAAGAAATGGGTGAATTCCTAGAAACACACTGCCTACCTAAACTAACACAAAAAGAGGTAGAACAGCTAAATAGACCCATAACAAAAGAAGAGGTGGAAAAGGCAATCAAACCCCCCCCCACCCCAAAAAAAGCCCTGGACAGCTTCACTGCAGAGTTCTACCAAACTTTCAGAGAAGAGTTAACACCACTACTACTAAAGGTACTTCAGAGCATAGAAAGGACAGAATACTACCAAACTCATTCTATGAAGCCACCATATCCCTCATACCAAAACCACGTAAAGACACCACAAGAAAAGAAAATTATAGACCTATATCCCTCAGGAACTTAGATACAAAAATCCTCAACAAAATTCTCGCCAATAGAATTCAACAACATATCAAAAAAATAATTCACCATGACCAAGTGGGATTCATACCAGGTATGCAGGGATAGTTCAACATTAGAAAAACAATTAATGTAATCCATGACATAAATAAAACAAAAGACAAGAATCACAGGATTTTATCAATTGATGCAGAAAAGGCATTTGACAAAGTCCAACACCTATTCATGATAAAAACTTGAGCAAAACAGGAATAGAAGGAAAATTTCTCAACATAATAAAGGGCATTTATATAAAGCCAACAGCAAACGTCACCCTAAATGGAGAGAGCCTGAAAGCATTCCCACTGAGACTGGGAACCAGACAAGGATGCCCTTTATCACAGCTCTTACTCAACATTGTGTTGGAGGTCCTAGCCAGAGAAATTAGGCTAGATAAAGAAATAAAGGGCATCTAGATTGGCAAGGAAGAAGTAAAAGTATCTCCATTTGCAGGTGACATGATCTTATACACAGAAAACCCTAAGGAATCCTTCAGAAAACTACTGAAACTAATAGAAGAGTTCAGCAGAGTATCAGGATACGAGATAAGCATACAAAAATCAGTTGGATTCCTCTACACGAACAAAAAGAACATTGAAGAGGAAATCACCAAATCAATGCCATTTACAGTAGCCCCCAAGAAGATAAAATAATTAGGAATAAATCTTACCAAAGATGTAAAAGACTTATACAAAAAAACTGCAAAACACTTCTGCAAGAAACCAAAAGAGACTTACATAAGTGGAAAAACATACCTTGCTCATCGATAGGAAGACTTAACATTATAAAAATGCCTATTCTGCCAAAAGGGATCTATACATTTAATGCAATTCCGGTCCAAATCCCAACGGCATTCTTGATGAGATGGAGAAACAAATCACCAACTTCATATGGAAGGGAAAGAAGCCCCAGATAAATAAGGTATTACTGAAAAATAAAAACAAAGTGGGAGGCCTTACTTTCCCTGATTTTAGAACCTACTATACCACCACAGTAGTCAAAACAGCCTGGTACTGGGACAACAACAGATACATGGACCAATGGAACAGAATTGAGAATCCAGATATAAATCCATCCACATATGAGCAGTTGATTTTTGACAAAGGCCCCAAAACAGTTAAATGGGGGGAGAAGACAGTTTTTTTTAACAAATAGTGCTGGCATAACTGGATATCCATCTGCAAAAAAGTGAAACAAGACCCATACCTCACTCCATGCAAAAAAATGAGCTCAAAATGTATCAAACACCTAAATATAAAATCGAAAAAAAAGGTAAAGATCATGGAAGAAAAAATAGGGACACTGTTCGGAGCCCTAATACATGGCATAAATAGTATAGAAAACATTATTAAAAATACAAAACAAAAACTAGATAACTGGGAGCTCCTAAAAATCAAAAACCTATGCTCATCCAAAGACTTCACCAAAAGAGTAAAAAGACTACTTACAGAATGGGAAAAAGTTTTCAACTATGACATTTCCAATCAGCGCCTGATCTCTAAAATCTACATGATACTGCAAAAACTCAACTACAAAAAGACAAATAACCCAATTTAAAAATGGGCAAAAGATATGAATAGACACATCACTAAAGAAGACATTCAGGTAGCTAACAGCTACATGAGGAAATGTTCACGATTACCAGCCATTAAAGAAATGCAGACCGAAACTACAATGAGACTTCATCTCATTCCAACAAGGCTGGCGTTAATCCAAAAAACACAAAATAGTAAATGTTGGAGAGGCTGTGGAGAGATTGGAACACTTATACACTGCTGGTGGGAATGCAAAATGGTACAAGCACTTTGGAAATCAATTTGGGTCTTCCTTAAAAATCTAGAAATAGAACTACCATAGGACCCAGCAATCCCATTCCTTGGAATATATCCTAGAAGAATAAGAGCCTTTACACAAACAGGTATATGCACACCCATGTTTATGCAGCACTGTTTACAATAGCAAAAAGATGGAAGCAACCAAGGCGCCCTAAGAACTTGAGAAATAGTTTAAACTGAGAAGAAAACATTCTTTTGTCATTACCAGAGGGGGGAGCGAGGGAGGGCGGGAAAGGGGTTTAGATAGTAATAGGAACTATTTTAGGTGAAGGGAAAGACAGCACACAATACAGGGGAGGTCAGCACAATTGGACTAAACCAAAAGCAAAGAAGTTTCCTGAATAAACTGAATACTTCAAAGGCCAGCGTAGCAGGGGCAGGGGTCTGGGGACCATGGTTTCAGGCGACATCTAAGTCAATTGGTACAATAAAATCTATTAAGAAAACATTCTGTATCCCACTTCGAAGAGTGGCATCTGGGGTCTTAAACGCTAGCAAGCAGCCATCTAAGATGCATCGATTGGTCTCAACCCACCTGGATCAAAGGAGAATGAAGAACACCAAGGACACAAGGTGATTACGAGCCCAAGGGACAGAAAGGGCCACATGAACCAGTGACTACATCATCCTGAGACCAGAAGAACTAGATGGTGCTTGGCTACCACCGATGACTGCCCTGACGGGGAATACAACAGAGAACCCCTGAGGGAGCAGGAGAGCAGTGGGATGCAGACACCAAATTCTCATAGAAAGACCAGACTTCATGGTCTGAGATTAGAAGGACCCTGGTGGTCATGGCCCCCAGACCTTCTGTTGGCCCAGGACAGGATCCTTTCCTGAAACCAACTCTTCAGACATGGATTGGACTGGAAAATAGGTTGGAGAGGGATGCTGGTGAGGAGTGAGCTTCTTGGATCAGGTGGACACTTAAGACTATGTTGGCATCTCCTGCCTGGATGGGAAATGAGAGGGTGGAGGGGATTAGAAGCTGGTGAAATGGACACGAAAAGAGAGAGTGTAGGGAGAGAGCGGGCTGTCTCATTAGGGAGATAGCAATTGGGAGTATGTAGCAAGGTGTATATAAGTTTTTGTGTGAGAGACTGATTTGATTTGTAAACTTTCACTTAAAGCACAATAAAAACTATAAAAAATATATTTATTGAGAAATTACTGAGTGAGCTATATCGTTCCTAACAGTCTATTTGCATGATTTCATCGAAGCAGATTCATGAAGATAATGTTATTTTTAGCTCCCACTGACTTTTGATGAAACTGGATCTTAGTAAAGTTAAGTTACTGCCCAAGGTTAAAACCTTAAAAAGATTAGACTAGGAAAATGGTCTGGTGGTCTATTTCCAATAATTAGCCAATGTAAAACTTACGGATCACAACAGAACATTGTCTGACTCACTTCCTTTGGACAAACCATTAGGAGGGATCAATCTAATGCAGGACCTCATGCTTGGGGAAATACCGGGCCAGAGAGGATAAGGGAGACCTTTGTTGAGGCAGACTGGCACAATAGCCACTATAGTCATTGCAAATTTGTACTTGTTTAATGAATTATTTTAATACATTTTTTACTGCAGTAGAGATATTTTTAATTTTATTGAAGTTTGTAAACAGATACAGTTAAACAAAAAGTCATAGTAGTACAGTGAGATGAATTAACTCAAAGGGAAGAGAACTGAGTACAAATATCCTAGAAGAAGAAGTAGAATGTTTTTTGACATCTGGGAGCTGACCTGGCACTATCAATTAGGTTTTTGTATTGCCAGGAGCTGGCCTTGATGTCTGCCTGTTGAACAGACATGGTTTTACAAAATATCAATACGGAAGATAGGAAAAAGATTCTCCAAAGGTGTCCTTGTCTCAATCCCTGGAATCTGTGAATATGTTAAGTTACATGGCAAAGGAGAATTAAGATTGTACATGGAATTAAAATTGTTAATCAGCTGACCTTAAGAAAGAGTATCCTCTGATTATAATGACATAAAATTAGAAATCAATAACAGAAACAGCAAGGAAAAAAAATCAAATACGTGGAAACAGAACAACACCTTGCTTAAAAACTACTGGATTATAGAAGAAATCAAGGATGGACAAAATAAATTCATAGAATTAAATGAAGAATGAAAACATGTCTTACCAGAACCTTTGGAAAACAGCAAAAGCAATGCTTAGAGGTCAATTTACAACAATAAATGCACACATTCAAAAAGAAGAAAGTGCCAAAATCAAAACATTAACCCTACAACTTGAACAAATAGAGAGAAACAAAAGTAGCCCTCAGGCACCAGAAGAAAGGAAATAATAAAGGTTAGAGCAGAAATGAATGAGATAGAGAATAGGAAAACAATTGAAAGAGTAGACAATACTAAAAGACGGTTTTTTGAAAAGATCAACAGAATCAATAAACCATTGGTCAAATTGACAAAAGAAAAAACAGGAGAGGAAGCAAATAACCTAAATAAGAAATAGAATGGGTGATATCACAACAGACCCAATGGAAATAAAAAGGATCATAACAGAATACTATGAAAAATTGTACTCTAACAAATTTGAAAATCTAGAAGAAATGGACAAATTTCTAGGAACACACTACTTACCTAAACTAACACAAATTGAGGTAGAAAAACTAAATAAACCCACAACAAAAGAAGAGATTGAAGAGATAATTAAAAAAATAAAAACCACCACCAACAAAAAAGCCCTGGCCCAGACGGCTTCACTGGAGAATTCTACCAAACTTTCAGGGAAGAGTTAACACCATTACTACCAAAGGCATTTCAGGCACAGAAAAGGATGAAACACTCGCAAACTCATTCTATGAAGCCAGCATAACCATGATAGAAAAGTCAGGTAAAGATCCACAAAAAAAAGAAAATTACAGACCAATATCCCTCATGAATATAGACCCAAAAATCCTCAACAAAATTCTAGCCAATAGAATTCAACAACATATCAAAAAATAATTCACCATGACCACGTGGGATTCATACCAGGTATGCAGGGATGGTTCAACATTAGAAAAACAATAATGTAATCCATCACATAAATAAAACAAAAGACAAGAACCACATGATCTTATCAACTGATGCAGAAAAGGTATTTTAAAAAGTCCAAAACCCATTCTTGATAAAAACTCTCAGCGAAATAGGAATAGAAGGAAAATTCCTGGACATAATAAAGGCCATTTATACAAAGCCAACAACCAACATCATCCTAAATGAAGAGTCTTAAAGCATTCCCCTTGAGAAGGGGAACCAGACATGGATGCCCTTTGTCACCACTCATATTCAACATTGTACTGGAGGCCCTAGCCAGATCAATAAGGCAAGAAAAAGAAATAAAGTGCATCCAAATTGGTAAGGAAGAAGTAAAAGTATCCCTATTTGCAGATGATATGGTTTTATACATGGAAAACCCCCCAAAATCCACAAGAAAACTACTACAACTAAAATAGAAGATTTTGCAAAATATCAGGATATAAGATAAACATACATAAGTCAGTCAGATTCCTCTGCACCAAAAGAGAGAACTTCCAAGAGGAAATCACCAAATCAATACCATTATAATAGCCCCCAAGAAGATAAAGTATTTAGGAATAAATTTAAACAGAGGTGTAAAAAACCTACACAAAGAAAACTACAAGACACTATTACAAGAAATCAAAAGAGACCTAAATAAGTGGAAAAACATACCATGCTGATAGACAGGAAGACTCAACATTATGAAAATGTCAGTTCTTCCCAAAGTGAGCTACAGATACAATGCAATCTCAATCCAAATTCCAATGACAACTTTTAGCATGTTGGAGAAACAAATCACAAACTTCATATGGAAAAGGAAGAAGCCCCAAATAAGTAAAGAATTACTGAAGAAGAACAAAGTGGGAGGCCTCACACTACCTGATGTTAGAACCTGTTATACCACCATGATAGTCAAAACAGCCTGGTACTGGTACAACAGACACATAGACCAATATAACAAAATTGAGAACCCAGACGTAAATCCATGCACCATGAGCAGCTGATAGTTGACAAAGGCCCAAAGTCCATTAAATGGGGGAAAAGACAGTCTTTTTAACAAGTGGTGCTGGCGTAACTGGATATCTGTCTGCAAAAAAATGAAACAGGACCCATACCTCACATCATGCACAGAAACTAACTCAAAATGATCAAAGACCTAAATATAAAACCTAAAATGATAAAGATCACGGAAGAAAAAATAGGGACAATGCTAGGAGGCCTGATACACGACATAAACAGAATACAAACCATAACCAACAATGCAGAAACATCAGAAGAGAAACTAGATAACTGGGGTCTGCTAAAAATCAGTTATGCTCATCAAAAGAGTAAAAACAGAACCTATGGATTGGGAAGAAATTTTTAGCTATGACATATCTGGTAAGGGTCTAATCATTAAATCTACAAAATACAGCAACACCTCAACTACAAAAAGGCAAACAAAAAAAATTAAAAATGGGCAAAGTATATGAACAGACACTGCACCAAAAAAGATATTCAGGTGGCTAATGTACACATGAGGAAATGCTCATGATCATTAGCCACCAGAGAAATGCAAATTAAAACAACAAAGAGATGTCTTATCACCCCAATAACACTGGCGCTAATCCAAAAAAAGGACACCCTGGTGGTGTAGTGGTTAAATGCTGTTAACCAAAAGGTCGGCAGTTGGAATCCACCAGGCGCTCCTTGGAAACTCCACAAGGCAGTTCTACTCTGTCCTATAGGGTCTCTATGAGTCAGAAATGACTCAATGGCGATGGGTTTGGTCAATCCATAAACCACAAAATAAAAATGTTGGAGAGGTTGTGGAGAGATTGGACTCTCATGCACTGCTGGTGAGAATGTAAAATGATACAATCACTTTGGAAAACAATCTGGTGCTTCCTTAAAAAGCTAGAAGTAGAAATACCATAAGATCCAGCAATACCACTCATAGGAATATACCCAAGAGAAGTAAGAGCAGTCGCAGGAATAGACACATGCATACCATGTTCATGGGAGCACCATTCACAACAGCACAAAGATGTAAACAACCTAAATGCTCACCAACAGACGAATGGGAAACAAATTATGGTACAGACACACAGTGCAGCCTACTGACGGAGCCCGGTTCTACTCCGACACCCAACGGGTCACTGTGAGTTGCGTTTGATTCTACTGCAACTGGTGGTGGTTTTTGTTTTATATGAAGATATAGCTGTAGCTATGTTGTTGTTGATGTCTTGCGCTGAATGTTGTTGAGAGCAGTTGCTATTTAGTTGGCTTCTACTCAAAGTAACCTAATATATAAGAGAAAGAAATTTTCCCTGGTCCCGTGCCATCCTAATGATTGTTGGTATGTTTGAGTCCATTGTTGTTGTTATTGGGTCAATCCATCTTTTTGAGGGTTTCCTTTATTTTTGTGATCTTCTACTTCACCTAACAGGACTTCTTTTCCTAGTGATCGGTCTTTCCAGATAATATGTCCAAAGTAAGTAAGATGAAGTCTTGCCATCCTCATTCCTAAGGAACATTTCACTGTTTTATTGTAAGACTGATTTTTTTGTTCTTTTGTTAATCCATGGTACATTCAATATTCTTCACCAACACCACACTTCCACGCATCAGTACTTCTCCTGCCTTCTTTTTTCATTGTCCAGTTTTCACATTCACAGAGGCGAACAAAAAGACCACAGTGTTGAATAGAAGTAGGGAAAAGAGATATCCTTGCCGTGTTCCTGATTTTATGGCAAAATCTTTCAGTCTTTCACCATTGAGTATAATGTTAATTGTTGGTTTTTCACAACTGTCCTTTATCATTTTAAGGAAGTGTACTGAGGTGAAGGAAATTCAGAACTATATGACAGTATTGCACAACAAGCTATTTAATGGGGCCAACACATTGAAAGTCACATGCAAGGGGGTGGTCCCTGTAGCAGAAGGTCTTCCAGAGGCTAGAGTCACAGGTAGCATCAGAAGGAGAAGAGAGCAAGAAAGCTCCCAGGGGTGAGAAGCGATATCCTCCTGCAGCCAGGCGATAAGTCTCTGGGTCAGAGAGCTCTAAAAGCAGCAGCATCTTAGGGTCTTTATAACTACAGGAATTTATCTTTTTTTTTTTTTTTTTTTTTAGGACTAGCAGAAGTTGAGTCCAGTTTTGCAGGGTATGTAAAACAGGCAGGTCCTAAGTGGCTAAAAATCTGCTTATCTGGGCTATTTTTAAATCAGTTGGACATGTACAAGTTTGAGTTTCATGCCAGTTTCTTTTTTTTTTCCATATAATACGCGTCAGCTTACTTGAAGAAGTAAATAACTTGGGGCTAATACACAGAGGCCATTTTTGACTCTCACACAATAGGAAGTTTGCTTTTATTCCTGATTTTTGAGTGTTTTTTTGTTAAACGCTTTTTTCTGCATCAGTTGATAGATCATCCCCCTCTCCCTACGTTCTATTAATGTGTTGCATTACACTGATTGACTTTTATATATGCTGCACTTGTGGGACAAAGCACACAGGGTTATGGCATATGGTCCTTTTAATATGCTGCTGGATTGGAGTTTTACTATTTTGTTGAGGATTTCCATAGATATTTCTATGCAGTATTTTTTTCTGATGGCTTTGTCTGGCTAAATATCAGGATGCTGATAGCATCATGGATTGAGTTACAAATTATTCCTTCCTTTTAGTTTTTGGAAAAGTTTGAGAAAGATTGATGTTAATTTCTATTTGATGCCTTCTTTATAATTTCTTTGTCATTATTGATATTCTCTATTCGTTGAGACATTCTCCTGTTTTCCTTTAGGTCTTTGACCACGTTTAACACAGTAGATTTAAACGATTTGCCTAGCAATTCTATGTCATTGGTTCTTCAGGGACTGCTTTCACCGATTTTTTTTTTTTTCCTGTGAATTGGTTGTACTTCCTGTTTCTTGGCATGCCTAGTATTTTTACCAAACACTGGGCTTTGTGAATTTTATGTGTTAACTCTGAAAAGCAGATTCTCCAGCCTACCTAGTGCTTGCTGTTATTGTTGAGGGCTGCGGTCATCTGTTTAGTGACATTTCCAAACTATTTATTTGTTTGTATGTATTTATTATTTTTCATAGACTGTTTTCTTTGCCATGTGTGGTCACTGAAGTCTATCTTCAGTTATTTTAGTGGTCAACCAGTGACCTGATAGAGACCTTTTTTGGGGTCAAAAAGAGAAGAAAAAGAAAACTAAAAACCCTTTCCTGGTCATTGAAGATTGACTCTGAATTAGGTACTCTTTCAATGCTTAGCCAGGCCACCTACAACTGGGCCTTAGTCTACACCTCCGTTTGTGCAGAGCCCAAAGATCTGCCAGAGGCTCAAACCTAGGGTCCTCTCAGGTCTTGTCTGAGCATGCATTCAACCTGGGTATGTACATTGGATCTCTGATCCTTCAGTACATTCAGTATCTCTACAAACAGTTTATTCTCCCATGCATCTGCCTCATCAGCCTCTTCTTTTCCAGGCTATCAGGTTTGTCTGCTTCTTTCCCTGTTCTCCATTCCTTACCTAAGCTGGTTATGGCATTATATGTCTTTAAGGCTTTTCACAGACAGACACCACCTGGTAGCCACTCATGTCTGAGAGGAGTAAAGCCAAGGCCTATCTCAGAGCAAGTATCTCTGGAACTACCAGATTGGTCAAAATAAACAACAACAACATTTTTAGAAAAAAGATCTGTCTTGTCCACACCCTGGCACCAGCAAGCCACACCAGGAATGTGGGCTGCTGTCTTCATGGCAGCTGCCAAGTGGAGAATGGGGGATAGTAGGTGAATAAACAAAAATGCCACCATTTTTCATCAAAATTCAACAGCATCTTTTCTCATGAAGCACTTAATGTTTATTCTGTCAGGTTTTTTTCCCACTTATTCATTGCTTCAGGGAAACCCTGGTGGCCTAGTGGTTAAGTGCTATGGCTGCTAACCAAAGGGTCGGCAGTTCGAAGCCTCCAGGCGCTCCATGGAAACTCTATGGGGCAGTTCTACTCTGTTCTATAGGGTCGCTATGAGTGGGAGTCGACTCGATGGCATTGGGTTTGGTTTTTGGTTTTTTTCATTGCTTCAGTGGAGGGAATGAATCCTATACCTTCTTAACACACTGTTTTCTGTAACATCCCCTCTCCTGATGTTTTTAAGTGGCCTTTCTCTTATTTCAGAAACACTGGTGGCATAGTGGTTAAGTGCTATGGCTGCTAACCAAGAGGTCAGCAGTTCGAATCCACCAGACGCTCCTCGGAAACTCTATAGTGCAGCTCTACTCTGTCCTATGGGGTCGCTATGAGTCGCAATCGACTTGATGGGAGTGGGTTCGGTTTTCTGGTTTTCTCTTATTTCAGTATTTGCTTGGTTGCTGTAAATATTTTAAAACTTTCTAAATTTCAAAAAAAGTTGATTCTAACACTTTTTGCTTTGTCGCTGTTTCTGTGCAGGAACAGGCCCTTCACAGAAGCTATCTGAGGCTATCAACTTGGTCATTTTCACTGACATTATCCACATCTCATTTTTTAAAAATATACACGGATATACAATTGATCCAACAACTTTCACTGAAATGTGTATCCTTTTATCACTCCCCATACAAGCACCTGACATATGTGACTCATCATTGTACACATATGTGTGCATCTGTATTATGTATTCTCTTCCACTGGTCTATAATTATATCAATACAAATTTTTAATATCACATAGAATGATGCATCTCATTTTATTATTTTTAAAATTCCCTTTGAGCTATTACTGTTTTTTGCATCATTTTATATAAATTCTATAGCCAACTTGTAAATTAAACACACACACATGCACACACTGATGGGATTCTAATGGGGATTATATTGAATTTATGTAATAATTGAAATGATTTATTTTTTCATTGTTCAGTATAATTCATGGATAATGCACTTAAATATAATGGTTTCATTACAAGTAAGTATGGGTAGCAGCTAGGGGGAGGCATGAGGAATCTTCTCAAGTGCTAATAATATGTTACTACTTTCATATAGGTTCGTTCAATTTGCGATAATCTATCTGATTAGTTGTGAATGTACTGTATATGGATTTCTTTATTCTGTATAACTTACACAAATCATCCTTCAAATTGCTATTAAAAAAAGTTTGTTAGCTATAGCTGTTGAAGTTTAGGCATCGTATTTAGTCAGGTTTAGGCTCTATTGGAACTCAAAAGCATGAAAATGGTCAAAAATACTACAAAAATTAATCACAATAATAAAAGATCAAGGATGTATAAAACTCTAAGGCCAAGATCAAGAAGCTGGGGTGGAGATTACCTGAAACTTGAAGCTAGCAACTGGACATACAACCATATACTTCACTGACTGATGTGGTCTGCAGATGTGAACTTTCATGCAGTCTGTGTGAAAAATATTTAAATATGTTAAAATTCATTAAATTTGAATGTACATTTATTAAAATATGGATTTATTATTTTCATTTTTGATAGTAAGTATAAATTAGAATTTCAAACTTTATGTAAAACACAAATGGTTTACACACTTAAGTAATTTCACCACCAATTCCATTCGTAGATATATACAAAATACAAACTCTTGTTTATGGGAAACAGGAGACAAATGCAACAATGTTTATAAGTGCATTGTATATAATAGTAGACAACTAGAAATAAAACAAGCATCTATCAGCAACAACACCAACAACAAAAAATGGATAAATGTGTAGTATAGTCTTAAAATAGAATGCCATTCAATAATAAAATAGAATGGGCTGTCATTTCATTCAACCTGGAGCGTTAGTAATGTCAACCGAAAAAACAATTTTCAAAAAGATTATCTACAACTTAAGACCCCTTTATTAAGTTCTACAGCATCTAAAAATATTTTCTAATACCCTATGAATTCTATATTATAATTATAGCAAGAGAATTAAAAAAACAAAAATTCAGAATGATGATAGAGGTATAGGAGGATATGAGGAGTCCCTGGATGGTGCGAACAGTTAACATAGTCACTGCTAAATGAAACCTTGGTGGTTCGAGTCTACCCAGAGGTATAGGAGGATATGAAGAGTCCCTGGATGGTGCGAACAGTTAACATAGTCACTGCTAACTGAAAGCTTGGTGGTTCGAGTCTACCCAGAGGCACCTCAGGAGAACAGATTGGTGATCCACATTAGAAAAATAAGCCGTTGAAAACCCTACCAAGAACAGTTCTACTCTGACACACATGGGGTCGCCAAGAGTTGGAGGAGCACTAAAGATAAATTTACTATTTTAGTTGTTGGGTTGGGTGGTGAACTTACAGGTATACATTATATTATAAACAAACTGACCGAAGTAAGGCATTCATAGACCAATAAACACATTTTGTCTTGAGCCAGAAATGAGTGTTCCTAAAGGCCATTACATATAATTATTATTAAAATTATTGACAATGGATCCAGAAAAATCTTGTCAGTGAATCTCTAAAATATTTCACAGAAATATACACTTTCTTCCAATACCATTGTTCATGCACTGATGGCACACTGGTTGTATTTTGCTCTCATGGTTTATATTCCACTTTATATTTAGCAGCAAGTAGTTTAGCAACCCACTGCATTATTTATTATCAACACTCAGACTCTAAGAAGTTTTCATATATTACTCATTGGAAAATAAATGATTAAATCCACTTTGGATAACGCTAAAAAAAAAATTTTTTTTTTTTTATTAGAGCTAAACATGTGCCTAATTTATGACCAAGCAATTTCAATTTAGGTATATGTACAAGAGAATTGAGTTCACGTGTTCTCAAAAAACACTTGTACAGGAAGCTTTATGGTAGTTTCATTCATTATAGTCAAACATTTCTGACATCAGAATGGAAATAATTATTCTAAGCCATATGATGGAATTCAGCTTTGTAATAAAAATGATGGAGACACTCAAAAATATGGTTAAACCTTTTAAACATGTTTAGGAAAAGAAGCCAGACATCAAAGAGAACTTATTTTCTGATTTAAAAGTTTCGACTCAATGGTGATGAGAAATAAGAGCTTCTATTTAATGGCGATAGAAGCCAGAATAATGATTGTAATTGTGGGCCTAAGGCATTAACATGAAAGTAGCATAAGAGATGACGAATGATGAAATGCTCCACCTGTGGTTTCCCTCAAGCTGTAATGATGACAGTTCCACACTTCCAGTTGTTAATTTCAAGTTTTAGCCCAATTCTGAAAGCTTCTTATTTCATAGTATTTCACATCCCATGTGTCCACAAAACTCAAATGTCTGCTTTCTCCCAGTCTCCTGAATCTGCCCAGTCTTTGCCTCTCCACTAATATCACCTTGGTCCAAGGTAATATCTTGTCACAGCTGGACTACTGCAATGGCTTTCTTCTGCCCACATCAATTCTCTACCACAACTCTGCAAAGGTAGCCCATCGTTTTAGGTTCAAAACCACAATCCTCACATCGATCTAATTTACACTGTAAGACCCGGCTCCAAAACATATACCTATTTTCTGTGTCTCACCAATTTACTCCTTGATCTTTTGTGACTATGCTGGGCATGTCCCCACCTCAGGGAATTCTCACTTGTTCTTTGCTCTTCCCAGAACATTCATCCACAGATATCCACTTGTCTCTTGTCCTCGACTCCTTTTAGTTTTTGACAAATGTTGCATTCTTGGTTCTCCCTTCTCTGTTTGACTTAACATTGCAAATACCCTTTGTTTTCCCGATTCCAATTTTCCACTTAGTTCTTCTTCATGGTGATTAATACTTTTTGGTATACTCTGAAATTTACCCAAACCCAGTGCTGTCGAGTTGATTCCGACTCATATAAGGTCGCTTTACCCGTTAATTTTATATACTGTCTTTCTCCCCACGATAAAATGTAAACTTCATGAGAGCAGAGACTTACGTCAGTTTTTTCTTGTTTAATCCCATTTCACCAGTGCCTATAACAGTGTCACATACAGAGTTAAAGCATTAAAGCCCTTGTTCAATGAATGAATAAGTAAATAAATAAGTGGATGTATGCATTTTGCTCTATATTATAGTTTGGTCATCATATGTATTTTCCTGATATTATGTATTATATGGTAAATTATATTTCATGTGCATTTTATTTCAGAATATTAAAAAGGTACTAAAAATTTGTTATGGCATGGGAGCATTGTGTTGACAGGGATTAAATCTATTGCTTTAGAAGATAAAGTTGAAAATGGCAACGATTCTCTTGCTTTTACAGGGCAAATCCACCCAGTTCCAATAACAAAGCTTTAGTTATTTCTGAGAAGTGTAGAAACCAAGGCATTGTTACGTTTATTTATTTTGTAAACATTTCTTTGAGCTTACTTCTCTCTAGACAGTAGGCTAATCAAATCATGTTGTTCAGTCTCAAACTATAAAGGGTTCCTAAAGTCATATTTTCTGTACAAATGTCTATTTTCCCAGCACTCTTCTCATGGCCCCCATGACCTCCTTATTCCTCAGACTGTAGATAAATGGGTTCAGAAGAGGTGTAATGATACTGTAAAACACCGCCACCACTTTATCTTCCTCAGGGTAATGCAAGGAATGTGGCCTTGTATAGGTGGAGAGAGTAGCCCCATAGAATAGGCTTGCCACAATCAGATGAGAGGAACACGTGGAGATGGCTTTTGTCTGCCCTTTACCTGAGCTTATCTGGTACACCACAATAAGCACCTGGGCATAGGAAGCCAGAATGGCCATGAATGGTAGTAACAGAATGACAAGGCCACTAAAGAGGACAGTATACTCATACTGGGAGGTGTCCTGACACACCAAAGGCATTAGAGATGGAACTTCACAGAAAAAGTGGTTAATGATCCGAGATGTACAGAATGGAAGTTGAAATACATACAGTGTATGTATTAAAGCATTGATAGAACTACTGGCCCATGCACATATGACCATAGACAAACAGATCGTCTTGCTCATGAGCACAGGATAATGTGAAGGGTGACAGATCGCTACGTGTCTATCATAAGACATGAAACCAAGAAGAGCTTCACTTCCACCAAGAGTCAAAAACAGAAAGGTTTGAATCTCACAACCTAAAAAAGTAATGGTCTTACTATTTGACAGGAAGTTTGCTGCCATCTTGGGCACCGTGGTGGAGATGTACACCATGTCAATGAAGGAGAGCTGACTGAGGAGGAAGTACATGGGAGTGTGGAGCAGAGTGTCCAATCGGATGAGGTGGATCAGTATGATATTTCCCATCAAAGCCACTGAGAAGATGACAGTAATGGCAACAAAGAGTATCTTGTTCATTTGGCCATATTGGAAAAGGCCAAGAAGTATAAACTCTGCTCCAAAAGTTTGATTTTCTGTCTTCATGGCTTAAATCAAAACAAAGCAGACCATATCTGAAAATTCCATTAACAACATTGATTGACATTTGAGAGAAAACAAAATGATTATTAAATGCAGTAGGATTCCCTTTAATCAGCTTAGGTGACTATGTCTCTCCCTGTTTTTATATAGCAAACCCTGGTAGTGTAGTAGTTAAGTGCTATGGCTGCTAACCAAAAGGTCAGCAGTTTGAATCCTCCAGGCACTCCGTGGAAACTCTATGGGGCAGTTCTTCCCTGTCCTATAGGGTACTATGAGTCAGAATCAATTCAACAGTAATGGGTTTGGTTTTGGGTTTTTATGCACTGAATCTGTGTCTATTGAGCAATGGGCATTTTGAAAAATCAAATAAAAATAACGTTTCTTTAAAATTGATCACAGAATAAAAATATAATATGGGGATAAAACATTTAGATGATTTGCCAACGTGAGTTATTACTCCCCTTGTAAATATCTTCATGATGATAGACTAGAGACATGTTCACATGTTGTGAAAAATCTTTCACTCAATTCCTTCATATATATAGTTTAGAATTGCACTGTTGGTTAAACTTGGTATAATATTCTTTAAAAAAAACTTCTCGACTCCATTTTTCAATTTTGAATTTGTATTGGCTATACATTGTAATAAAAATTATATTAACATTTGTGGGTCAGGAATATTTTAGCTCTTCTAAATGAATTGGTGGTTATGTAGATAACATCTATAAGTGTAAATAGGAATTCATTGACAAAGCCCTCCAAAAAAAAAAAGATTGATCGATCTACCTACCTACCTACCTACCTATCATCTACCTACCTATCTACCTACCTGTCTACCCACCTACCTACCCACCTACCTACCTATCTATCTATCATCTATCTACCTACCTGTCTGTCTATCTATCATCTATCTTTCTTTCATCTATCTATCATCTATCTATCTATCATCTGTCTATCTATCATCTATCTACCTACCTTAAAACCTATCTATCTATTATCTATCTATCTATCATCTATCTAAAAAAAAATTTTTTTTTCTATCTGTCTTTCTTTCATCTATCTATCTATCATCTATCTATCTATCATCTATCTATCATCTATCATCTATCTATCTATCTACCTACCTAAAACCTATCTATTATCTATCTATCTATCATCTATCTGTCTGTCTATCTATCTGTCTATCATGTATCTATTTATCTATCTATCATCTGTCTATCTACCTATCATCATCAGCATCTATCATCTATCTATCTATCTGTCTGTCTATCTATCTATATGCCAGACCTAAGGGATGGTTGGAGAATGAATCATTAAAATAGAAGTTAACAATTATTCATCTAAATTTAACTCAAGAAGCATGTCAAGAATGGCATTTTTAATTTTACTTAGTCCTGTTATATTAATTGGGGAAATTTACATTTAAACCGCACTTGGAAGAAGTGGCAATTAGTAAAAGTTTATCACTTGCTCCTCAATTGGGATATGAAATCAAAAGACTACTGATGGCTTTTTTAAAATTCAAAAGTTTTGGATAATTCTTATTGCAGAACAACGTTAAGAAATAGAAAATATTTTCAATTAAAAACTAGCCAACTTTAATATAAAACCCCTTGTTGTTGAGTTGATTCCGATTCACAAAGACCCTATAGGACAGAGTAAAATTGCTTCATAGGGTTTCCAAGGAGTGGCTGGTAGGCTCGAACTGCCAACCCTGTGGCTAGCAGCAAAGCACAAAATTAACTGACAATAACAATTGTTGATTATACACGTGCAAATACTAATACAATTCTGGCATATAAAATTCAATGACTCTAAAAAGACCACACTTAATGGTCTGACTGAGACTAGAGGAATCCCGGCGGTCATGGTCCCCAAACCTTCTGTTGGCACAGGACACGAACCATCCCCGAAGACAACTCATCAGACATGAAAGGGACTGGACAGTGGGTAGGAGAGAGATGCTGATGAAGAGTGAGCTAATTATATCAGGTGGACACTTGAGACTGTGTAGGCATCTCCTGTCTGGAGGGGGGATGGGAGGATAGAGAGAGTTGGAAGCTGGCAAAATTGTCAGAAAGGAGAGACTGGAAGGGCTGACTCATTAGGGGGAGAGCAAGTGGGAGTACGGAGTAAGATGTACATAAACTTATATGTGACAGACTGACTTGATTTGTAAACGTTCACTTGAAGCTCAATAAAAGTTAATAAAAAAAAAATTCAATGACTCATCATCAGTTGTATTCACTATTAACTTGACTATACTTGGTCCAAGATGCAGTCACATGAGCAAACCAAAATGTAAGTCTTTGTTCTGTAAATGCCTGACCTCAGAAGCCTAAATGTGAATGAACCAGTTAGTATATGAGCTCATAAACTATATCTGCTATTCATGAATTGGGAAGCTATTGTCTGAAACTTCCTATTCATGAATTGCAAATAAAGCTTATAAATTCATATGCAAATTTACTCTAGTAGAAATTTTATTTTTTACATTATCTATAGTCAACCAAGTTCGTATAAACTGAGGCATACTTTGTTTTTTTTAACTAACAATATCATATTAGGAATTTTCATTGTGTAAATAATTTGTAGAAGTATAATAAATGTAATATGCTTTACGGAAGCATTTTAGAATGATGAGTACATGATAAAAACAGATAAGGGAACTAAAAAAATCAGCTTGGTGAGATAATGTGCATGTATTCAAAATCAGTTATGAAAGCTAGACAGTTACACATTATATATAGAAAAATATATGCATATGCATGTATGCATATATATTTCACTTGAAATAAAACAATTTACGAAATATTTTAATTCAACTGCAAAGACTCTCACCACGAATTTGTATTGCTTGAAACAGTTTACAGCCTTTCACCACTCCAGTAATATTGTTGAATATGTCTACGCCTTGAGCATAATACAAAGTGGCAAGGCAAAAATAAGAAACATTTTTTTCTACCCCAGTCAAGACTACAAGTGATGCCTCCAGGACCATGCTGCCCAGTAGGGGTTGCACTGGACCTTCAAACCCTACCCTTTTCTCGCTTTACAAAGACACATCTCTCACCTTGCTCTTTTGTGATTGCTGTCCTAAGAAAATTTAAAATCAATATATGGCCAAATTAATCTCAGATAACATATCTAGATATTCAATTTTTGCAGTAATCATCCAAATGTAATGTGGATAATCTAGCCAGCCCAGAAATCGCCCAAATCAAAGGAAATGGGCATCCAAGAAAAATACTATTCACTCTACATAATTTATCAAATAAAACACATTCCTTTAAATAGTGTCCCTGAGACTAGTCATATATTGATCTTTTTGACACGAATTGTAGCGAAGTATTCAAGGTATTATAATATTTTAGGTTAAATTCAGAGTCATTAATGGCCCAAAAGAGCTATTTGAAATCTGAATGGTTGTTATTATGAACAAGACTGCTTTACCTCCAGCAGACCACGTTTTTAAAACTGAAAAACAAGCCACTGTGTTGAAAAGCATATTCTTTTTAATTAGGTATTTAGACATATAGATTATTTTACATACATAAAAATAGCTGAAAAAAATTTTTAATTGAGATATATTGTCTTTTATAGAGATAATGTTTCAATCTCCTAGAAGATTTTTTGAAATAAATCATTAAACAGGGAGTTGGGAAATGGATCTGCAAAATTACATAGATGATTTTCCTGTCACCCCACTTGGGCACAGCATTAGAGAGGCACAGTAAGTCTGTCTTTCAAAAATTTTTAAGTTAAATTATATTATTTGTTTGTCATATATATTAAAAAGTCACAGACAAAACTGCATGTATTAAGAAAATCAAGCTGCTTGACACTTGTACAGGGTGGCAGAAAAATAAATTCACAAAGAAATCCAAAACTGTGAAATCCCTAATTTGAAACACATTTTAGGAAGTGTTACCATTCTATGAACTTGCAGGATTGCTTTTTTTTTTTTTTTTTTTTGCCTCAGCAAATAAGTCTTCAATCATTTACCATGAAAAAATTTAGTGGAAAAAAGAATCAAATGTTCAAACTCATTTTCTCGTCCTTATATAAGACTTTAAACCTCTCGGTGGACACAGGCTGGCTGCCTGATCAGGGTGGAATTCATACTTTGTTTCTCAGAGACCTTCTGGGAAAACTAGACCTCTAGTCCGTGATTAAGCACATTGTACAAATTACAAGTGATATTTTATTAGTCCTGGTGTCTGCATTCCTGGGGGGAGGGAGGGAAATGAACAAAGGGTCAAGCCTCAAAATATATTTGTTCAAGTGAAAAAAAAATCAAATAATTGATATTAGCTGATTGCTTTAAAAAATTTTTTTAAAAGTTAACTATTTTACCTTTAAAATACGTACGTAGATTTTGACTCCGTATAGTTAGTAATCAGCTAATATACAGTTTGATTTTTTTTTCTATACAAAATATGCATGAAATACTGAGGAGTTATCTAATACAGGTGATATTGTTAATGTGCTAAATTTTACAATAATTTTATTCCCAAAATAGGAAGGTTGGCTTGGCCATGGAAGTAAGGGACTCCGATTTCTGAAAGTCCACAGATCAAATACAAATGCTGTGATCCCTAAGGGTTAAAGTGCCCACGTGTAGAGTAGAATTTAGATTTTGGCATGGTGCTCAATAATGTTGTTCTATTTCGATGAGATGTATTTAATCTGGAAAAATTGAAGTGAGCTGAAATTTTGCCCAGTCAATTCCCTTACCTGATTCTATGGGATGACATGAAATAGCTGCTGTGCTCAAGAATGGGAAAAGAAAAGTGCAATAACTTAAGAAGAAACTCGATGTGGGTTAGATTTTGGGAAAAAAATACACAGGTTTATTCTCTCATGTACAGACAGGGATGTAAGTCACATCGTAGATCTTATCTTCATTTTTCTCCAATTATAATATATATGTTATTTTATAATTCACAAATTATTATTTATAATAATTATTCCTTAATTTGAAATATTTTGTCTCATTATTCTCTAAATCACCTTCCAGAGAAAACTCCAGGGGCCAAACAATCACTGAGTCAGTTTTAGGATGAAACACAGGTGTTTAGGAACCTTAATCTCAGATTTTTACTGAATGATTGAGTCCTATGAATAGTCAACATTTGCCTCACATTCAGTCACTTGTGGAAGGATTTCTAGAATATTGAAGTGATATTTGTAAGTTTTGAATACTGTGAAACTTGTACAGTTGCTGGCATTTTCTTTAAGAACAAGAGAGCAAAAATACAAATATAAAATTGATATGACTGTGGAAGAGGCCTGCACAGGTGAGAGGATCTGCAGTTCAAGTTTCTTGTGTTTCAATGAAAACCTACCTCTGAAGTTAGGTTTGATACCTTTAAGTGGTGCTTGTTGTTATTGTTTTATTATTATTATCACCTGATATTGCATGAGAAAAATATTTGTGTATTATACACAGACAGTTGTCAGCTATGGGTATGAGAACATGAAAACCTAGAACTCTTCCTGAGGCATAAAAAGAGAAATATCTCTCAGGGGCCCATATATTAAATCAGGGAGTAAAAGTGGAGCGTGATGGTGGAAGGTAGGATGGGGGTGACTCACTCTGTCTGAATTGCAGAAGCGGGAATATATTACTTGCTCTCTTGATTCATAGATTATCTAATAATAGCATCTACCGCTAATATTGTTTATTAAAAATTAAATTAGTTAACACATGCAAACAACTTACAATGTTGTCCAGCATGCTGCAAGCCCTTAATAAATATTAGCTTAATGATGATTATTAATGATGATGCTGTTTTTACTGCCTTTTTGGATTATTATTTTACATAAACTAAGATAGATTCAAGGATGGAAGCATCTCCTCCACTGCTTTGCTCAAATGTGGACACAAATCCTTCTAAAAGCTTTCCCCATCCCAGTGTGACATGGTTCTACTAAAGTTTCAAGAGAAAAAGAAACAAAACTAGAACAAACTATCTACAGGGAGAATTACTTAAAATAAGCCCTGTACATACAGTCACTCTCTCTGATAAGGTTCAAAGACCTAAAGTTTGGTATTGAAGAAATCTGAAGTATAAGAGAGTAATCAGTAAATAAACAAAGAGAGATAAATGAATGAATGAATAAACAAATAAGCAGAGATATCAAGTTTGGTTCTCCAGAGCTCTAGTCAAAACCTGATTTTTGTGTGTTCCCCTGACATCCTACAATTTTGTTGGATTTGTATATTAAATCTAATAGTTTATTTTTGTTTTTGTTGGTTTGTTGTATGTGAGTGTGTGTATTCTCTGTTGTTGTTGTTAGGTGATGCCAAGTTTGTTCTGACTCATAGCGACTCCTGTGTACACCAGAAGGAAACACTGCTCTGTCCTGTGCCATCCTCACAATCATTGTTATGCTTGAGCCCAGAGTATTTCTTAGGATATGCTGTATATAAGATCATGTCATTTGAATAGGAACAAATTTACTTCTTTTCAAATTTGAATGCCATTTCCTATTTTTTTTTTCCTAACTTTTCTGGCTAGTATTTATGTAATAATATGGAATAAGAGTTGTGAAGTCAAGCATCCTTGTTTTGTTCCTGATGTTAAGGAAAAACTTTCAGTTTTTCACCAATGTGAGTGATGTGAGCCGTGGGCATTTCATAACTGTCCTTAATCAGATACAAGCAGTTTCCTTACATTTCTAGTTTGTTGGGTGATTTTATTATGAAAGGGTATTGGAGTGTGTCAAATGATTTTTCTGCATCAATTAATATAATCATTTTTGTTCATTCTCTTAATTAATTGATATTTATGTTTAACCACTCCTGCATTTGTGGGATAAGTTTCACTGGGTCGTGGTGTATAGTCCTTCCAATATGCTGCCCTATTTGGTTTGCTAGTATTTTGTTGCAATTTGCTGCTGAATTTGGTTTGTTAGTATTTTATAGAAGATTTGCTTCCATATTCATAAGGTATATTGTGATTTATTTATTTTTTTTTGCTTTGGTATCAGGGTGATAATGTCATTCTAGAATGAGTTGCCTTCTATTTTTTGGAAGAGTTTGAGAAAGATTATTGTTAATTTCTATCTGGTATCTCTTTTTAATTTCTATCTCCTTACTGGCAGTCTCTATTTGTTAAGACATTATTTCACTGGTTACCTTTAGTCCTTTGTACATGGTATCCATTAGCACCTTGAACATATTTAATACAGTTTATTTATATTATTTCTCTAGTAATTCCAGTATCTGAGTTGACTCAGGGATTGTTTCAAATTTATTTATTTTTTCCTGTGAATGAGCCATGTGCTCCTGTTTATTTGCATGCCTAATATTTTGTTGTTGCTGTTGTGGAAAACTGAACATTGTGAATTACAAACCATAATTATTAAAATTATTGACAATGGATTAAAAACAATCATGTCAGTGATTATCTTAAATACTTCACAGAAAATGAATACTTTCTTCCAATACCATTATTCATGCACTGTTTTAGCACTGGTTGGATTTTATCGTCATGGCTTATATCCAATTTTATATTTAGTGCCAGGTAGTTTAGCAAGTCACTGCATTATTTATTATCAACAATCTTAGACTCTAAGAATTTCTCTTGTATTGCTGAATGGAATACAAATGGTTAAACCCACATTGCAATAACACATTCATAGCTGTACATGTACTTAAAATATGACCAAGCGATTTCAATCTTTGATGTATATACAAGATAATTCAGTTAATATGTTCTCAAAAAGCATTTGTACAGGAAGTTTTATGGCAGTTTTATTCATGATAGCCAAACATTTCCTGCATCAGAATGGAAACAATTGCTCAGGAGCCATATAATGGAATGTAGCTTTGTAATATAAACGATGGAGTTACAGAGACACACAAAAATATGGTTAAATCTTTTAAATATGTTGACTAAAAGAAGCCAGATATCAAAGAGAACTTTTTTTTTCTGATGCCAAAGTTTCTACCCAATGGTGATGAGAAATAAGAGCTTCTATTTAACGGTGATAGAAGTCAGAATAATGACTGCGTTTGTGGGGCCAAGAGGTCAACGTAAAAGTAGCACAAGAGGTGCTGAATGATGAAAACGCTCCACCTGTGGCTTCCCCCAAACTGTAATCATGACAACGCCATACTTCCAATTATTTAGTCCAAGTCTTAGCCCAATTCTGAAGCGTTTCATATTCCAATGTGTCCACAAAACTCAAATATCTGCTTTCTCCCAGTCTCCTGAATCTGGCCAGCTTTTGCTCCTCCACTAATATCACTTCAATCCAAGGCCATATTTTGTCACACCTGGGCTACTGCAATGGCCTCCTTGTGTTCACATCAATTCTATACTCACAACTCAGCAATGGTTGCCCAGCATTTTGGGTTAAAATCCAGAATCCTCATACTGATCTAATTTATACTACATGTTCTGGCCCCATTAAATCTACCTATTGCCTAAGTCTCACCAATTTACTCCTTGATCTTTTGTGACTATGAAGGACATGTTCCCATCACAGGAAGTTCTCACTTGCTCTTTGCTCTTCCCAGAACACTCTTCCTCAGATGTCCACTTGATTCTCTTCCTTACTCCTTTTAGTCTGATAAATTGTCACATTCTTGTTTCTCCCTTCTCTATTTTACTTATAATTGCAAACATCTTTTAGTTTCCCTATTCCACCTAGTTTTTCTTCATGGCAATTAATACTTTTTGATATACTGTACAATTTATGCATTAATTTTATATATTGTCTTTCTCCTCACAATGAAATGTAACTTTAAGAGAGCAGACATTTATGTCAGTTTTATATTGCTCAATCCCATATCACCAGTGCCTATAATTGCATCACATACAAAGTTAAAGCATTAAAACTTTTGTTCAATGAATGAAAGAATGAGTGGATATATGAAATCTGCTCTATACTACAGTTTGCTCATCATATATATTATCTAGATATTATGCATTTTGAAATAAATTATATTTTCTATGCATTTTATTTCAGCAAATTAAAGAAGAAAAAATATTTGCTGTGACATAGGAGTATTGTGTTTATGGGTCCTAAATCTACTGCTTTAGAAGATAAACGACATAGATAATGGCAACCATTCTCTTGCTTATACATTGTAAATCAATCCAGTTCCAATAGTAATGATTTAGTTATTTCTGAAAAGAGGAGAAATGAAGGCATTTGTCTAATTATTTATTTTGTAAACATTTCTTTGAGCTTACATCTCTCTAGACAGTAGGCTAATCAAATCATGTTGTTCAGTCTCAAACTATAAAGGGTTCCTAAAGTCATATTTTCTGTACAAATGTCTATTTTCCCAAAACTCCTTTCCTAGCCCCCATGACCTCCTTATTCCTCAGACTGCAGATAAATGGGTTCAGAAGAGGTGTAATGATACTGTAAAATACTGCCACCACTTTATCTTCCTCAGGGTAATGCAAGGTGTGTGGTCTTGTATAGGTCGAGAGAGTAGCCCCATAGAATAGGCTTGCCACAATCAGATGAGAGGAACACGTGGAGATGGCTTTTGTCTGCCCTTTACCTGAGCTCATCTGGTACACCACAATAAGCACTCAGGCATAGGAAGCCAGAATGGCCATGAATGGTAGTAGCAGAACGATAAGGCCACTAAAGAGGACAGTATACTCATACTGGGAGGTGTCCTGACACACCAAAGGCATTAGAGATGGAACTTCACAGAAAAAGTGGTTAATGATCCGAGATGTACAGAATGGAAGTTGAAATACATGCAATGTATGTATTAAAGCATTGATAGAACTACTGGCCCATGCACATGTGACCATGGACAAACAGATCGTCTTGCTCATGAGCACAGGATAATGTAAAGGGTGATAGATCGCTACATATCTATCATAAGACATGAAACCAAGAAGAAGAGCTTCAGTTCCACCAAGGGTCAAAACCACAAAGGTTTGAATCTTACAGTCTAAAGAAGTAACAGTCTTATCATTTGACAGGAAGTTTGCTGCCATCTTGGGTACCGTGGTGGAGATGTACATCATGTCAATGAAGGAGAGCTGACTGAGGAGGAAGTACATGGGAGTGTGGAGCGGAGTGTCCAGTCGGATGAGGTGGATCAGTATGATATTCCCCATCAAAGTCACTGAGAAGAGGCCCGCAATGGTAACAAAGAGGACGGTGTTCATTTGGCCATATTGGAAAAAGCCAAGAAGTATAAATTCTGCTCCAAAAGTTTGATTTTCTGTCTTCATGGCTTAGATAAAAATAAAGCAGACAATATCTGAAAATTCAATGTAAACAACATTGAATGTCCTTCAGAAGAAAACAAAATGATTATTAAATGCAGTAGAATTTCCTTGAATCACTTTAGGTGACTATTTCTCCCCGTTTCTATACACTGAATCTGTGTCTGTTGAGCAATGGCCAATTTGAAAAAAAAAAAAAAATGATAATTTTTTTTTTTTTTACTTCTTACAGAATAAAAATATTATCTGGAAATAAACATTTAGATGATTTGCCAACATGAGTTTTTTCTCCCCTTTTAAATATCTTCAAGATGAGAGATTGGAGATGTGCTTACTTGGTATGAGAAAAAAAAATCTTTCACTCCATTCATTTAAATAATTAAACAGGACAGTGATGTTCAAATATGATATAATATTCTTACAAAAAGAATTTCTTTCTCCATTTTGAAATTATATTGGCTATAGGTTGTAATAAATGTTATATTACCATTTGTATGTCAGGAATACTACAACTCTTATAAAAGAATTGGCGGTTATTTTTAAAATATCTGTAATTGTATGTGGAAATTTGTTGCCCAGGCAAAAAACAAATATGCAAGACCTTTAAGAAGGGCTGGAGAAAGAAACACTAAAATGTTACGTTAGCAATTATTAATCTAAGTTTAACTCAAGGAACATGTCAAGAATAGCATTTTGAATTTGACTTGGTCCTTTTATATTGATAGGGGAAATTTACATTTGAACTGCACTTGGACGAAATGTCAGTTAGTAAAATGTTATTACTTGCTCCTCAGTTGAGATATGGAGTCAAAAGGTATTGGTGCCCCATTAAAATTTGAAAGTTTTAGATAATTGTTATTATAAATATTGCTCAACAAAGTTGAGAAATTAAAATTATTTTCAGTAAAAACTAGTCAGCTTTAATATAAAGTGTGACAAATAAGAAAATTAATTGACAATACCAACTGTTGATTACACATACATGCAAATATAAATACAATTCTAGCATATAGAATTCAATGATCTGTCATAAAGTTATATTTATTGTTGACCTGACTATACTTGGTCCAAGGTGCAGTCACTTATGCTAAGCCCCACATCAGCAAACCAAACCTAAGTCTAGTTCCTACAAATGCCTGACCTTCCCAGAAGCCAAAATGTGAGTTAACCAATTAAGACTTGCCTGCTGAGCTTAACCTAGTTCAAAACGTTCCATTAATCCTATCCCCATCACCAGAACTGTTAAAAACAAAATTTTTACAAAATTAAATTTGTATAAGAACTCATAACCTGTAGTTGCTATTCATGAATTAGAAAGCTCTTGTCTGAAACTTCCCATTCATAAATTGCAAGTTAAACTTATGGGTTCATATACAAATCTAATCTTGTAGAAATTTTGTTTTTAACATTATCTATAGTCAGCCAAGTTGGTATAAACTGAGGCACATTTGACTATAAATAATCATATCACTAAGTTATATAGGAAAGATACTACACACATTTCATATATTCTAAAAAGCTTTGATTCTATTGAACCATCATTCTTCACTATAGGCCTTTCTCAAAGAAGAGTGCTTTTCTCCAAAACAGCAAACACAGTGATATAAAATAATGATGGATGTTTGTATAATTCAGAAAAAAACAAAGACTTATTCTAACAACGTTATGATTTTTTTGAATGTTCTAACCCATGAAATAGAATATGACAAAAATAACAACACAAAAAAGAAAAAAATTTTTTCTATTTAAAAGCTTTACTGTTTTTGAAAACCTAATGAATGAAAAACACTTAGCTTGCTAAAAGTGTTTGATAAATTGTATAAATTATAATTTATAGTTAACAACATTCTAATACATTATATTTTTAATATTCTTAAAATTTTTCACCTTAGTAATAACAATACTCAATGACAATAAGATATTATTTAAATATGGTTATCGAAAAAACTGGTTTATGTTTTAAAAATATCAAATGCAAACACACGTAACTGAAAGGACAAAATAAATGTCATTGCAAGCTAGTTCACTGTAAACCAATTGATGTAAATACAATCTAAATTTCAAGATAGGTTATATATTTCAGACCATGATGCAATTTTTTAATAAAAATCTGAAAGAAAATGATCAAGTTAAAAATAAAAATTAAAAAAAAATGTCGATAAGAGAATGAAGAGGAGGAAATACAACATGTAAAATTTTATGGATATAAACGTGATAAAATAGCATGATAATTGGGCGTGATAGAAAAACAGGAAAGTAAGAATACAATAGCTGTAGAAGTTATCAGGAGTCTTGATTCTGGTGTAGTGATTTTAGCACTGAGCTGCTAACTGAAAGGCAGGCGGTAGTTGGAACCCACCAGCTGCTGAACAGGAGGAGAAAGATGTGGCCGTCTGCTCCTGTAAAGATTTACAGCCTTGGGAACCCTGTGGGGCAGTTCTACTCTGTTCTATAAGGTCGCTATGAGTTGCAATTGACTCCATGGCAGTGGGTTTATAGAAGTTATGTAATTATTATATGACTATATATCATCAATAAATTATATACTCTGCCCATTGCCTTGGAGTCAATTCCAATTCATAGTGACCCCTTGGGCAGAACAGAACTGCACCATAGGATTTCTAAAGCTACAATCGGTACAGAAGGAGCCCTGTTTGTGCTGTGGTTATGTGTTTGGCTGATAACAGAAGAGTTGGTGGTGTGATCCTACTAGGTGCTTTGAGGGAGAAAGATGTGGCAGTCTGCTCCTGTAAAGATTTACTGCCTTTGAAACCTACTTTGTCCTATAGGGTCACTATGAGTTGGAATCTACTGGATGGCAGTGGGTTAATCTTTATGGAAACAGACTGCCACATCTTTCTCCCTTGAAGTTCCTGGTAGGTAGGTTCCAACCCCTGACCTTTGGGTTAAAACCCAGTGCTTAACCACTGTACAGCCAGGGCTCCTTCAATAAAATATGTAGGGAAGTCTGTGCTTTTTGTGAATTTGATCGTCTGTTCTACATTTTCTCCCACTCTGTCCAGGACTTTCTGTTGTAATCCCAGTCAGAGCAGAGAACCCTGGAGACTATGGCCCCTGGAGATCCTTCTAACTCAGAACTGAAGCCACCCCCGAAGTTTACCTTTCAGCCAAAGTAAGACAGGCCTATAAAACGAACAGTATATGACATCAAATGGGCTACACCTGCCAAAAAACAGAGAAGAGAAGGCAGGAAGGGACAGGAAAACTGGACAAATGGAATGTGGGAATGTGGGGTGGAAAGGGGGAGAGTGCTGACACAATAGGGATTGCAGCCAATGCCATGAAAAAAATTGTGTATAAATTTTTGAATGACAAAGTAAAATAAACATATATATGGAAGGAAAAATTTATTTAAAAAAAAGAAAATGGGAACACTGGCAACAATTTCCAATCTATTGGAATGCTCATTTCACCAGGTGGGGGTCGTTATTTTGATTTTGTAGTTTTTACCCCCCAAAATAATACTATCTCTCTATG